>NW_025550491.1:0-7226 GCF_905237065.1 Salmo salar
AATTTATATATCACACGGCACACAGATAATCTTCAGCCAACGAGACGCAAGAAACCACTCTACAAACAAGTCATCGAGGGCTGTCTATTTTCCAGCAAACACTGCCACTATTGACTCCTCAGTCAGTGGTTATATTGTTTTAGTCTTACCAAAGATGCGCTGTCATAGTTTGTTGACCTCTCATCTACATGACTATCACCCTGAACCATTGAATAAAGAGAAACACAGTTGTGGTTCTAAGTTAGTATACTATATGGTAACTAGCATCACTGTTGGTGACCATAGCTGAACTGAAAGCCTTGTGGGTATATATATATAAACTCCCAGTAATTTATTGGGTAAATCACCAACGCTTCTATATGCTTCTTCATTATACATGTATCACCTTCTTCATTATACATGTTGGGTTAGGTATTCCAAAGAGAAACAAACAAAGACACACAGGTTGTGTCCCAAAATAGCACCCAATTCCCTAAAGTGAGGGAAAGTAAAGATCCCCAGTTAGATTTTGTAATTTTCCCACTGACAGCAGAAATTATCAGTCTACCCTAATGGTAGGTTTATTTGAACAGTGAGAGACAGAATAACAACAAAAAAATCCAGAAAAACACATGTCAAAAATGTTATAAATTGATTTGCAATTTAATAAAATAAGAATTTGACCCTCTCAATCAGAAAGATTTGTGCCCAGGTGTCTTTTTATACAGGTAACGAGCTGAGATTATATAAAACAACGTTAGGGTAGGGGAGTATTGAACGGCCAGATAATTCATTATATCATTCCCACTTAAACAAAACATACATACTATATATATAATAGAAATGGAATGTTCAGAAAGCATAAGAAACTTGTAAAACCCGTATGTAACAAAGATATTTGACAAGGTGTTATTTGGCCTTTTGAAGACTGAGGATCTGCTGTAACGTGACACCTACGGCTCCCATAGGCACTCAGAGCACGGAAAAAGCTGAATGATACTTCCGAGACAGCCTCTGGCTGAAACACATTATCGTGTTTGGCAAGTAACCTAGAGGACAATGGCTCTTAGGCGCACCAGTTTCCACTCCCGTGCTTTATTTTCTTTTCCTTATTTTACCTAAACGCACCCTCGTCGGAATACACGTTTACAAGAAAATGGCATAAAATGGCTTTAAACAGCGGCGACATGTCAAGTAGGTAATGGAATATTTAGAATTTTTTGGTCACTTAAATGCTTTATGCTCAAGACAATTTATTTACCCTTTTCGGATAGTGTTTGGAACGCATCAAACAAAACGCCGCTTATTTGGATATAACAATGGATTATTTGGGACCAAACCAACATTTGTTATTGAAGTAGAAGTCCTGGGAGTGATTCTCCCTGACGAAGAACAGCAAAGGTAAATAACATTTTTCTTATAGTAAATCTGACTTTGGTGAGTGCTAAACTTGTTGGTGTCTAAATAGCTAGCCCTGTGATGCCGGGCTATCTACTGAGAATATTGCAAAATGTGCTTTCACTGAAAAGCTATTTTAAAACGGACATATCGAAAAAGTAGAGGAGTTTGTATCTATAATTCTTAAAATAATTGTTATGTTTTTTGTGAATCGCTTATCGTGAGTAATTTAGTAAATTCACCGCAGTGTTGGGAATGCTAGTCACATGCTAGTCACATGCTAATGTAAAAAGCTGGTTTTTTTATAAATATGAACTTGATTGAACAAAAACATAAATGTATTGTATAACATAAAGGTCTAGGTATTGATGAAGATCATCAAAGGCGAAGTGATTTAGCGTGGTTTGGGTTTATGTGATATTATATGCTAGCTTGAAAAATGGGTGTCTGATATATTCCGGCTGCGGTACTCTACGACATAATCTGTTTTGCTTTTGTTGTAAAAGCCTTTTTGAAATCGGACAGTGTGGTTAGTTTAACGAGAGTCTTGTCTTTAAAATGGTGTAAAATAGTCATATGTTTGAAGAATTGAAGTTTTTGCATTTTTTGAGTGTATTTAAATATCCACCACGGGATTACACTGGCTGTTGAGTAGGTGGACGCTCATCGAGGTTAGCGAGTGCTCCTAATTCAGCTTGTTACCTGTATAAAAGACACCTGTCCACACAGACGCAATCAATCAATCAGATTCCAAACTCTCCCACTCATGGCCAAGCAGACCAAAAAGAGCTCTCCAAGGATGCTCAGGGACAAGATTGTAGACCTACACAAGGCTGGAATGGGCTACAAGACCATCGCCAAACAGCTTGGTGAGAAGGTGACAGCAGTGTGCGATTATTCGCGAAATGGAAGAAACACAAAAAGACCTGTCAATCTCCACTTCGGCCTTCCAGTTCAAGATCTCCACCTCGGAGTTGATCATTATGAAGCCGTGAGAATCAGCCCCAGAACTGGCAACAGACCTTCAATGATCTCGGAAGGTGAATGGAATCCATAATCACCGAGAAACATTTGGTAACACCTACGCAATGAAGCGACTGAAATCCTGCAGCCCAAGAGTCTGCTCAAGAAAGCCACTAGGCATGCCCACCGAAGTGCCAATGAACTGTCTGAATGATTCAGAGGACGGAACTGGGAAAGTGTTGTAATCAGATATGGACCAAAATGGAGCTCTTTGCCATCAACTCAACTACTTAGTGTTTGGAGGAGGAGGAATGCTGCCTATGAACGCAAGAACACGATCCCTACCCGTCAAGCTGGAGGTGGAAACATTATGCTTCGGGAAATGTTTTCTTTGGGGACAGACAACTTCACCCACATTCGAAGGTTATGACCTTGGGCGATGTACCGTCAAATCTTGGGTGAGAACCTCCTTCCCTCAGCCAGGGCATTGAAAATGATTGGCGTGGATGGGTCTTCTAGCAAGAAGACCAAAACACACTGGCTAAAGCAAAAGAATAAGGAGTATGTCAAAGAAGAGCGCTATTTAGCAAATCCTAGAGTGCATTGCCTTGTCAGTCTCCAGACCTTAATCCAGAAAATCTGTGAGAGCTGAAGGTTCGAGTTCATAAACGTCAGCCTCCTTAAACCTTAATGACTTGGAAAGATCTACAAAAGAGACTGGGACAAAATCCCACTCCAGAGACGTGCAAACCCTGGTGGTGCCAACTACATAAGAAACATCTGACCTCTGTGATTGCCAAGTAAAAGGGTTTTGCCACCAAGAGTACGTCATGTTTTGCAGAGGGGTCAAATACTTATTTACCCCATTAAAATGCAAATCAATTTATAACATTTTTTTGACATGCGTTTTTCTGAATTTTTGTTTTTATTCTGTCTCTCAAATGTTCAAATAAACCTACCATTAAAATTATAGACTGATCATTTCTTTGTCCAGTGGGCAAACGTACAAAATCAGCAAGAGGATCAAAAACTTTTTTCCCTCACTATATAGGGAATAGGGTTCAACCTGGGATGCAAACAGAGACAGTATGTATTCAAATCCTCCAGGTATGACATGAAGATGTTGTACTGCATGTCATCGCTGGTCTCCTCGATGGCTTTGAACAGGTCATTTAGAGTGTGACGAGATTCCCGGTTTCTCTATGTCCGTCCCTTAACATAGTGAAGGTCTTCCCACAACCTACACACACACACACACACACACACACACACACACACACACACACACACACACACACACACACACCATCACAGTTTTCAGGTTGAGTTGGAGAATAATAGTGTCAATACCAAGACAGCATTGAAGGGCATTGAAGGGCATTGAAACGGCACTGAACGGCATTGAACGGCATTGAAGAGCATTGAAGGTAACTGAACGACATTGAACATCATTGAAGAGCATTGAAGGGTATTGAATGGCATTGAAGAGCATTGAAGGCCATTGAACAACATTGAACGGCATTTAAGGAAAATTGAAGGGCATTGAACCGCATTGAAGGGCATTGGACGGCATTAAAGAGAGAATGGAACGGCATTGATGGGCATTGAACGGCATTAAAAAGCATTGAAGAGCATTGCACAGCATTGAACAGCATTGCACAGCCTTTGTGAACAGCATTGGAACAGCCTTGACCAGCATTGGAACAGCCGAACAGCAATGAAGAGAAAAGTGCAGTTGCAAAAACCATCAAAGCTTTATGATGAAACTGGATCTCATGAGGACACGCCACAGGAAAGGAAGATCCAGATTTACCTCGCTGCAGAGAGGATAAGTTCATCAGAGCTACATTAGAAATTGCAGCTCAAATAAATGCTTCACAAAGTTCAAGTAACAGACATCTCAACATCAACTATTCAGAGGAAACTGTATGAATCAGGCCGTTATGGTTGAATTGCTGCAAAGAAACCACTAATAAAGGACCCCAATAATAAGAAGAGACTTGCTTGGGCCAAGAAACACAAGCAATGGACAATAGGCCCATGGCGAAAATCTGTCCTTTGAGTCCAAATGTGAGATTTTTGGATTCCAACCGCCGTGTCTTTGTGAGATGCAGAGTAGGATGATCTTGGCATGTGTGGTTCCCACCGTGAAGCATGGAAGAGGTGTGATGGTGTGTAGGGTGCTTTTCTGGTGACACGGTCTGTGATGTATTTACAATTCAAGGCACACTTAACCAGCATGGCTACAAACAGCATTTCCCGGCAGCGTACACCATCCCATCTGGTTTCGCGCTTGAGTGGGACTATCATTTGTTTTTCAACAGGACAGTGGACCCAACACATCCTCCAGGCTGTGTAAGGGCTATTTGACCAAGGAGAGTGATGGAGTGCTGCATCAGGATGACCTGGCCTCCCACAGTCACCCGACCTCAGTCCCAAAATGAGATAGTTTGGGGATGAGTTGGACTGCAGAGTGAAGTGGAAAAGCAGCCAACAAGTTACTCAGCATATGTGGAATTCCTTCAAGACTGTTGGAAAAGCATTCCAGGTGAAGTTGATTGAGAAGAATGGAAGGGGCTACTTTGAAGAATCTCAAATATAAAATATACTTTGATTGTTTAACACTTTTTTAGTTACTACATGATTGATTCCATGTGTGTTATTTCATAATTTTGTATGTATTCATTATTATTCTAAAATGTAGAAAATAGTACAAATAAAGAAAAACCCTTGAACGAGTAGGTGTCCAAACTTTTGACTGGTACTATATATTTTCCATAACCAAAAATATTGTATATTCAGCTGTTTGAAGCTGGTGTACAAAACAGAAAGTAAAAGACACACAAATAAAACTTCAGAATGGGAAGCAAAAGAAAAAGCAAACATAGAACAAGATCTACCGATTCTTAGATGAGGATTAAGAAAGACCTATAACTCATATTCTTATGTGAGAATTTGGTTGTTTATAAGCCCAAATTGTTGCATATTGTGAGCTTTAAGTTCAGTTCAGTTCATGTATTTGGCCTTGTACAGGAATTTGTCACGCATTCAGTAGCTGGATGTGGGCAAACAACTTTTAAACTCAATATTAAAAGGCCTTCTTGTTTGAAAGCTCAACCTCAGTCAACCTTTATTTCCCGATGTACCATGCCTGTTTTGGTCGAGGAGGACAGGTCAAAAGAGGTCTTGATCAGTTTTGGACAACTAGGCTGTGACACTGGAGTTTAATTAGTTTAATTCAAGCAGATGAATTAGCAAGTGAGTCTACAGGGAAACAGACAGGAGGAAGAAAGGAGGGAGAGAGAAAGGAGGGAGGGAGGGATGGAGGAAGATGTCTAACTGTCTGTCTGACCGTCTGTGGAGCCCTGCATCTCAGAAGTCTGGTGCTACCTATGACATCATTTCCGTCTTCCCATTAAAAGCAAAAGGAGAGAAAGCACGCAACATTTATTCCCAGTTCCCATGGTAACATATCAGACTAATTAGAATCCAGAACCACCACATTAATCAAACAGTGGGAAAAGGCTTGTGCACTACATGATTTATGAATTTGATCATACCGCTGAAATGAGATGTAAACACACTGCTCAAAAGGGAACACTTAAACAACACAATGTAACTCCAAGTCAATCACACTTCTGTGAAATCCAACTGTATCCCACTTAGGAAGCAACACTGATTGACAATACATCATGCTGTTGTGCAAATGGAATGGACAACAGGTGGAAATTATAGGCAATAAGCAAGAAACCCCTTAATAAATGAGTGGTTCTGCAGGTGGTGACCAGACCACTTCTCCCAGTTCCTATGCTTCCTGGCTGATGTTTTGGTCACTTGAATGCTGGCAGTGCTTTCACTCTTAGTGGTAGCATGAGACGGAGTCTAAACCCACACAAGTGGCTCCAGGTAGTGCAGCTCATCCAGGATGGCAATCAATGCGAGCTGTGGCAAGAAGGTTTGCTGTGTCCTGTCAAGCGAGTGTCCAGAGCATGGAGGCGCTACTAGGAGACAGGCCAGTACATCAGGAGGACGGAGGAGGCCGTAGGAGGGCAACAACCCAGCAGCAGGACCACTACCTCCGCCTTTGTGCAAGGAGGAGCAGGAGGAGCACTGCCAGAGCCCTGCAAAATGACCTCCAGCCAGGCCACAAATGTGCATGTGTCTGCTCCGGGTCAGAAACAGACTCCATGAGGGTGGTATGAGGGCCTGACGTCCACAGGTGGGGGTTGTGCTTACAGCCCAACACCGTGCAGGACGTTTGGCATTTGCCAGAGAACACCAAGATTGGCAACTTCGCCACTGGCGCGCTGTGCTCTTCACAGATGAAAGCAGGTTCACACTGAGCACGTGACAGACGTGACAGAGTCTGGAGACGCCGTGGAGAACGTTCTGCTGCCTGCAACATCCTCCAGCATGACCGGTTTGGCGGTGGGTCAGTTATGGTGTGGGGTAGCATTTCTTTTAAATGGGGCACAGCCCTCCATGTGATCACCGGAGGTAGCCTGACTGACCATTAGGTACCCGAGAGGATGAGATCCTCAGACCCCTTGTGAGACCATATGCTGGTGCGGTTGGCCCTGGGTTCCTCCTAATGCAAGACAATGCTAGACCTCCAGCACAAAGCTGGAGTGTGTCAGGAGTTTCCTGCAAGAGGGAAGGCATTGATGCTATGGACTGGGCCCGCCCCGTTCCCCAGACCTGAATCCAATTGGAGCACATCTGGGACATCATGTCTCACTTCCATCCTTACAACGCCACGTTGCACCACAGACTGTCCAGGAGTTGGCGGATCCCTTTAGTCCAGGTCTGGGAGGAGATCCCTCGTGAGACCATCCGTCACCTCATCAGGAGCATGCCCAGGCGTTGTAGGGAGTTCAACAGGCACG
>NW_025550492.1:0-41243 GCF_905237065.1 Salmo salar
GACATGCTTCGAAGTACGGTAATGGAATATTTTGACATTTTTTGTCACGATACGCGCGCGGTCGTCACCCTTCGGATAGTGTCTTGAACGCAAGAACAATGCCGCTATTTGGATATAACTATGGATTATTTGGAACCAAACCAACATTTGTTGTTGAAGTAGAAGTCCTGGGAGTGCATTCTGACGAAGAACAGCAAAGGTAATCCAATTTTTCTTATAGTAAATCTGAGTTTGGTGAGTGCCAAACTTGGTGGGTGTCAAAATAGCAGGCCATGATGGCCGGGCTATCTACTCAGAATATTGCAAAATGTGCTTTCACCGAAAAGCTATTTTAAAATTGGACATAGCGATTGCATAAAGGAGTTCTGTATCTATAATTCTTTAAATAATTGTTATGTTTTTTGTGAACGTTTATCGTGAGTAATTTAGTAAATTCACCGGAAGTGTTCGGTCGGTATGCTAGTTCTGAACGTCACATGCTAATGTAAAAGCTGGTTTTTGATATAAATATGAACTTGATTGAACAAAACATGCATGTATTGTATAACATAATGTCCTAGGAGTGTCATCTGATGAAGATCATCAAAGGTTAGTGCTGCATTTAGCTGTGGTTTTGGTTTTTGTGACATTATATGCTAGCTTGAAAAATGGGTGTGTGATTATTTCTGGCTGGGTACTCTCCTGACATAATCTAATGTTTTGCTTTCGTTGTAAAGCCTTTTTGAAATCGGACAATGTGGTTAGATAAAGCAGAGTCTTGTCTTTAAAATGGTGTAAAATAGTCATATGTTTGAAAAATTGAAGTTTTGGGATTTTTGAGGAGTTTGTAATTCGCGCCACGCCATATCATTGGATATTGGAGCGGTGTTCCGCTAGCGGAACATCTAGATGTAAGAGGTTAACAAGAAGTTAAGGTTTAATTTGGTGTGTTGGACTTGTGAATGTATGAAAGTTAAATATTTTTTAAAATTTTATTTGAATTTCGCGCTCTGCCATTTCACTAGATGTTGTCGAAACGTTCCGCCAGCGGAACTCCTAGCCGTAAAGGGTTAAAAAAGTTCTTTCTGGACTGTTTTTCTAAATTCTTTCGATTTTATTTGTGAATTATACATGTATAAGAACTGTATGAACATTCTTTTGTCATATTTTATTGTCGTATTTTTTTAACTTGTCCATAATCATATGTTTTGTCCATTTGCAATAAGACCCCTTGCACCCCCCTAAAGGCATTAACCTCTTACATCTAGATGTTCCGCTAGCGGAACACCGCTCCAATATCCAATGATAGGGCGTGGTGCGAATTACAAACTCCTCGAAAATCCGAAAACGTCCATTTTTCAAACATATGACTATTTTACACCATTTTAAAGACAAGACTCTCCTTTATCTAACCACACTGTCCGATTTCAAAAAAGCTTTACAATGAAACTTTAGTGTGTTTTCTATCCAAATCAAACAATTATATGCATATTCTAGTTTCTGGGCAGGAGTAATAAACAGATTAAATCGGATATGTTTTTTATCCGGCCGTGAAAATACTGCCCCCTATCCATAACAGGTTAAAACTCCTGGTAACCCATTCCAATCACCAGGCCCACGGCTGTCCATTTGCAATATGTTTCAATGGGCATTTACATTCACGAATTTGACATGCTCAAAAATACTGCAGAAATGCAAAATTGACTGGCCCGATGAACTCGGGATGGCCGGGCAGTGATAGTGGTTCCTCTCCATCGCTCGTTGGTGTTGATTTCAGAATGTCAATTTGGTGATGGTCTATCACTGTTTAACATATTGCAAATGGACAAAAGTCAGCCAGCAAGTCACCATCCATCAGTCAATTAGATATCATTCTGACACCAAACCGATACAAACTGACACCACACCCACTTTTTCCAACTCGTTTAGAAGTCAACTATCACATATTTCAGAGTAGGCCCAAAATTCACAGCGCCTTCAGTTTAAACCATAATAAAAACATCAAACACGTAGTTATGTTCTAGCTGTGGGTCCAGTTCTGACATTATGTGTAGGCCTAGCTAAGTCAACCCCGTATCCCAAGTTTCGGCTTGATAGGTCATTTGGAGCCCGAGTAGCGACCTTAATTGGTGCTGAAGATCCACATTATCCGGCCGTTGCTACGGGGTCCTTGAATGAGCTATCGGACAGAAACGTTGGGGTCCGTCTCTATGGGCCGAGGCGGTTTCAATGCACCTAGTCTTGCGACTCTGGGACTTTTCTAAATGTCGTCATTTTCATGATGGTCAAAATTAATTGAAGTTATTGCAAATGTACGAGGCTGTTTCTCGGTCTGAGAACCTTCTAGAGCAACATATCTCACCGTGCACTATCGACTTGAGGTCTAAAACAGGTTTCTAAAGTTTCAGAGCTCTAGGTCTGATGGTTCTTTGATAGTTCAAACAAAGGTAACTATTGCAGGCTCTGTGTGTCTCTAAGCCCCACACTGTGTCACTCCATTCTTGTTGTGTGTGTGCGTGTGTATGTGTGTGAGTTTTTCTTGGAAATATGATGGGATAAATAACTGATTTACAGTTCATGAGGATAGCCTAATCACACATTTGAAGTTTTGGAAAGATCTGACTTTTTTTACCCTTTGAAACAGCCCCTATAACCCCAATTGAAGGCACTTCCGGTTGGCACAGGAAGCTAAAAGTAAACACATATCTTCATTGGGGTAGGCTTTTACAGAATCCTGAGTTTAAAGTCTTTACGTTAAGAACTGACTGATTTACACAGGGTTGAATGCAGTGTTTATCACAAACTGCAGGTTGGGGATATATCAAAACACCTTTAGGGTGAATTTAAAACCTCTTGATGTTCTCCGTCCCACATGGGGGATCAACATCCAGCGTAAAATCATTTCGCCGTGTTCATAACTGAACAATATAATTTTTTTATTTTAAATTTTTTTCAAATATAGGACTATTTTATATCGTTTTATAGATACACCTCTCCTGAATCGAACCACGTTGTCCGATTTCAAAAAGGCTTTACAGCAAAAGCAAAACATTAGATAATGTTAGAGGAGTATATCATCAAAGTATTCACATAGCCATTTTCCGACCAACCACATGCATCACAAATAACCAAAAAACAGCTAAATGCAGCACTAACCTTTGACAATCTTCATCAGATGACACTCCTAGGACATCATGTTACACAATACATGCATCCTTTTGTTCGATAAAGTTCATATTTATATATAAAAACAGCATTTTACATCGGCGCGTGACGTTGAGAAAGTATTTTCCCTCAAATGCATCCGGTGAAACAGCGCTACAATTTACTAAATTACTATTCGAAAACATTTTTAAAATGTAATATTGTCATTCTAAGAATTATAGATTAACATCTCGTGAAAGCACCCGCAATGCCAGATTTAAAAATAACTTTACTGGGTAATCACACTTTGCGATAAAAGGGGATGCGATACTCAGAAAAATAGGCTACTGTTACAGGTCAGCGCCATCTTGGAACAATCGAATATCAAATCTACTCTTGTATACTATTGTAAATAATCCCTTACCTTTGATTATCTTCATCAGAAGGCACTTCCAGGAATCCCAGGTCCACTATAAATGTATTTTCGTTCGAAAAAGTTAATAATTTATGTCCCAATAGCTTCTTGTTGTTAGCGCGTTCTGAAGGCTGCTCAAAATGTACCGTCGTGCGTGGGACTTCTCTCTCACCAAAATGCATTTTTTTTAAATTTAAGTTCGTTCAAACATGTCAAACGTTGTATAACATAAATCTTTAGGGCCTTTTTCAACCAGAGCTTCAATAATATTCAAGGGGGACGGTTGCATTGTCTTTCAAAACGTTTCGAAAGGGGAGGGTAGCCAGGGGCGCCCGCGTCACACTGGTGATGGCCCTCCCCATGTGACCAAGATCAACAGCCTCTCATTCAGTCAGTTTTCACAGTAGAAGACTCAAACCACTTTGTAAAGACTGGGGACATCTAGTGGAAGCCATAGGAAGTGCTCAATTAACCTCTTACATCTAGACGTTCCGCTAGCGGAACACCTGCTCCAATATCCAATGATGGGCGTGGCGCGAATTCATTAATGACTATTTTACAGCATTTTAAAGACAAGACTCTCGTTAATCTAACCACACTGTCCGATTTCAAAAAGGCTTTACAGCGAAAGCAAAACATTAGATTATGTCAGCAGAGTACCCAGCCAGAAATAATCAGACCACCCATTTTTCAAGCTAGCATATAATGTCACAAAAACCAAAACCACAGCTAAATGCAGCACTAACCTTTGATGATCTTCATCAGATGACAACCCTAGGACATTATGTTATACAATGCATGCATGTTTTGTTCAATCAAGTTCATATTTATATCAAAAAACAGCTTTTTACATTAGCATGTGACGTTCAGAACTAGCATACCCCCCGCAAACTTCCGGGGAATTTACTAACAATTTACTAAATTACTCACGATAAACGTTCACAAAAAGCATAACAATTATTTTAAGAATTATAGATACAGAACTCCTCTATGCACTCAATATGTCCGATTTTAAAATAGCTTTTTGGTGAAAGCACATTTTGCAATATTCTAAGTACATAGCCCAGCCATCACGGGCTAGCTATTTAGACACCCGGCAAGTTTAGCCTTCACCAAAATCAGATTTACTATTATAAAAGTTTGATTACCTTTTGTTGTCTTCGTCAGAATGCACTCCCAGGACTGCTACTTCATTAACAAATGTTGGTTTGGTCCAAAATAATCCATCGTTATATCCGAATAGCGGCGTTTTGTTCAGACACTATCCGAAATGGTAAATCAGGGTCGTGCGCATGGCGCAATTCGTGACAAAAAATGTCTAAATATTCCAATTCCGTACCTCGAAGCATGTCAACCGCTGTTTAAAATCAATTTTTATGCAATTTATCTCGTAAAAAAGCGATAATATTCCGACCGGGAATCTCCTTTTCGGCAAACGGAGGAAAAAAAACACAAAGACGGGGGCGGCCAGTGCAGCCTGGGGCTGGAATGACGACATTCAGGTTTTTCCCGGGCTCTGAGAGCCTATTGGAGCCGTGGGAAGTGTCACGTTACCGCAGAGATCCTTTGTAATTGAATGAGATGTCAAAGAAAGACAATAAATGGTCAGACAGGCCACTTCCTGTAAAGGAATCTCTCAGGTTTTGACCTGCCATTTGAGTTCTGTTATATTCACAGACACCATTCAAACAGTTTTAGAAACTTTGGAGTGTTTTCTATCCAAAGCTAATAATTATATGCATATTCTAGTTACTGGGCAGGAGTAGTAACCAGATTAAATCGGGTACGTTTTTTATCCAGCCGTGTCAATACTGCCCCCTAGCCCTAACAGGTTTTAAGGCAGTTTACACAATTTTAAAACATTAAATACATTCACAACACACTGTGTGCCCTCAGGCCCCTACTCCACCACTACCACATATCTACAGTTCTAAATCCATGCGTATGTGTAGTGCATATGTTATGTGTGTGTGTGTGTGTGTGTGTGTGTGTGTGTGTGTGTGTGTGTGTGTGTGTGTGTGTGTGTGTGTGTGTGTGTGTGTGTGTGTGTGTGTGTGTGTGTGTGTGTGTGTGTGTGTGTGTGTGTAACGGCAGTCATATAGAGGGGACCAAGGCGCGGCTTGTTGAGTGCTCATGATTATTATTTAATGAAAAAATGTAACACTTTACAAAGGAACAAAAACGACAGCAAACAGTTCCGTCAGGCAACAACCACAAAACATAAAACAACTACCCACAAAACACCATAGAAAAACCCCAACTTAAATATGATCTCCAATTAGAGACAACACGAACCAGCTGCCTCTAATTGGAGATCATCCCAAAACTCAACATAGAAATAGAAAGACTAGAGCTAAACATAGAAACAACAAACATAGACTGCCCACCCATATCACACCCTGACCTAACTACACAGAGAAAAAACAGCTCTCATAGGTCAGAGCATGACAGTACCCCCCCCCAAAGGTGTGGACTCCCGGCTGCAAACCTGAACCTATAGGGGAGGGTCCGGGTGGGCATCTGTACTTGGCGGCGGCTCTGATTCGGGGCGTAGCACCCCCACCACCCTCTGATATCCCCGCTTCTGTATGTCCGGAGGAACCAGACCGTGGATCATCGCCGGAAGCTTTGTACCGCCAACTGCTGCTGAAGACTCTAGGCTAAAGGCCGCCGCTGAAGACTCTGGGCTGCTGACCGTCGCTGAAGACTCTGGGCTGCAGACCATCGCTGAAGACTCTGGGCTGCAGACCGTCGCTGGAGGCTCCAGACTGGGGATTGTCGCTGGAGGCTCTGGACTGGGAGCGTCGCTGGAGACTCCGTACTGGTGAGCGTCGCTGGAGGCTCTGGACTGAGGAGCGTCGCTGGAGGCTCCGTACTGGTGAGCGTTGCTGGAGGCTCTGGACTGAGGAGCGTCGCTGTAGGCTCCGTACTGGTGAGCGTTGCTGGAGGCTCTGGACTGAGGAGCGTCGCTGGAGGCTCCGGACTGAGGAGCGTTGCTGGAGGCTCTGGACTGAGGAGCGTCGCTGGAGGCTCCGTACTGGTGAGCGTTGCTGGAGGCTCTGGGCTGAGGAGCGTCGCTGGAGGCTCCGGACTGAGGAGCGTCGCCGGAGGCTCCGGACTGGGAAGCGTCATTATAGGTTCCGGACTAGGGACCGTTGCTGCAGGCTCCATGCCATGGATCATCTCTACAGGTTCCACGCCATGGATTATTCCAACAGGCTTCTTGCCATGGATTATCCCTACAGGCTCCGGACCATGGATAATCCCTACAGGCTTCTTGCCATGGATTATCTCTACAGGCTCCGGGCCATGGATTACCTCAGGAGGCTTCGTGCCATGGAACATCCCTACAAGCTCCGGGCCATGGATCATCACTGCAGGCTTCGTGCCATGGATCATCTCTACAGGCTTCGGACCATAGATTATCACTGGAGGCTTTTCTCATGGAGCTGGAACAGGTCTCACCGGACTGGAGAGACGCACTGAGGACCGGGTGCGCAGAGCAGGCACCGGACGTACTGGGCTATGGAGGCGCACTTGACGGAAAGTGCGAGGAGCAGGCACAGGACGTACTGGGCTATGGAGGCGCACTGGAGGGAGAGTGCGAGGAGCAGGCACAGGACGTACTGGGCTATGGAGACGCACTGGAGGGAGAGTGCGAGAAGCAGGCACAGGAAGTACTGGGCTATGGAGGCGCACTGGAGAGAGAGTGCGAGAGGCAGGCACATGCTCACCACAATAAGCACGGGGAGTTGGCTCAGGTTTTAACCCTGGCCCCATCAAACTACTACCAAAAAATGTTTTGGGGCTGCCCCTCGTTCCTCCCCGGTAGGCTACGATACCTGTCTATTACCTGGCCCCAAGTCAGTTTCTCCTTTCGATCCAATCCTCATTAGACCAGGTATCCATCTCTGCCCGGGCACGCCGCTTGATCCAATCGTGGTGGGTAGATCTGTAACGGCAGTCGTATAGAGGGGACCAAGGCGCGGCGTGTTGAGTACTGATGATTATTATTTAATGAAAAAAATGAAACACTTTACAAAGGAACAAAAACGACAGCACACAGTTCCGTCAGGCAACAACCACAAAATGGAAAACAACTGCCCACAAAACACCATAGAAAAACCCCAACTTAAATATGATCTCCAATTAGAGACAACACAAACCAGCTGCCTCTAATTGGAGATCATCCCAAAACTCAACATAGAAATAGAAGAACTAGAACTAAACATAGAAACAACAAACATAGACTGCCCACCCATATCACACCCTGACCTAACTTCACAGAGAAAAAACAGCTCTCATAGATCAGAGCGTGACAGTGTGTGTGTGTGTATGCATGTGTCTGTGCCAATGTTTGTGTTGCTTCACAGTCCCGCTGTTCCATAAGGTGTTTTTGTCACGACTTCTACTGAAGTTGATGCCCCTCCTTGTTCGGGTGGTGTTCGGCGATCGACGTCACCGGCCTTCAAGCCACCATTGATCAGTTTTTCATTTCCATTGGTTTTGTCTGGTCTCTTTACACACCTGTTTCATATCCCAGTAATTATATGTTGTGTATTTAACCTGTTAGGGCTAGGGGGCAGCATTTGCACGTCTGGATAAAAAAAATGTACCCGATTTAATCTGGTTACTAATCCTACCCAGTAACTAGAATATGCATATACTTATTATATATGGATAGAAAACACTCTAAAGTTTCTAAAACTGTTTGAATGGTGTCTGTGAGTATAACAGAACTCATTTGGCAGGCAAAACCCTGAGACATTTTCTGACAGGAAGTGGATACCTGATGTGTTGTATTGACTTTAAACCTATCCCATTGAAAAACACAGGGGTTTAGGAATATTTTGGCACTTCCTATTGCTTCCACTAGATGTCACCAGCCTTTACAAAGTGTTTTGAGTCTTCTGGAGGGAGATCTGACCGAACAAGAGCCATGGAACGATGATGTCCCATTAGACACCTGGCGCGCGAGTTCATGTTGGGTACCCTCGTTCCAATACGTTATAAAAGAGTATGCATTCGTCCACCTTGAATATTATTCATGTTCTGGTTAAAAAGGCCCTAATGATTTATGCTATACAACGTTTGACATGTTTGAACGAACGGAAATATATTTTTTCCCCTCGTTCATGACGAGAAGTCCGGCTGGCTTAGATCATGTGCGAACAAGACGGAGATTTTTGGACATAAATGATGAGCTTTTTTGAACAAAACTACATTCGTTATGGACCTGTGATACCTGGAAGTGACATCTGATGAAGAGAATCAAAGGTAATGGATTATTTACATAGTATTTTCGATTTTAGATCTCCCCAACATGACGTCTAGTCTGTATCGCAACGCGTATTTTTCTGGGCGCAGTGCTCAGATTATTGCAAAGTGTGATTTCCCAGTAAGGTTATTTTTAAATCTGGCAAGTTGATTGCGTTCAAGAGATGTAAATCTATAATTCTTTAAATGACAATATAATATTTTACCAATGTTTTCTAATTTTAATTATTTAATTTGTGACGCTGACTTGACTGCCGGTTATTGGAGGGAAACGATTTCCTCAACATCAATGCCATAGTAAAACGCTGTTTTTGGATATAAATATGAACTTGATAGAACTAAAAATGCATGCATTGTCTAACATAATGTCCTAGGAGTGTCATCTGATGGAGATTGTAAAAGGTTAGTGCATCATTTTAGCTGGTTTTATGGTTTTGGTGACCCTGTCTTTGACTTGACAAAACATTACACACAACTCTTGTAAACGTACTGTCCTAACATACTCTAAATGTATGCTTTCGCCGTAAAACCTTTTTGAAATCGTAAAACGTGGTTAGATTAAGGAGATGTTTATCTTTCAAATGGTGTAAAATAGTTGTATTTTTGAAAAATTTGAATTTTGACATTTATTTGGATTCAAATTTGCCGCTCTTGAAATGCACCTGCTGTTGATGGAGTGCACCACGGGTGGCACGCTAGCGTCCCACCTAGCCCATAGAGGTTAACCCTCTGCTTCCCCCCATTTCTCTGTCGGTGATTGTTTGTTTGTTATGTACGTGTTGTTCCTGTATCGGTGTGCGACGGTTTATTGTTTTACCTGGATTCGTTTTCTACGTTGGTTTTGGAAATAAATATTCAATTTTTAAACCACTCTGTTTTCTCCTGCGCCTGACTTCCCTGCCACCTACATACATGGACTATGACAGAATCACCGACCAATTTTTTTAACCTCTCTGGGCTAGGCGGGACGAATTCGTCCCACCTACGTAACAGCCACTGCTATCCTGTGGCGCGATTTTCAAAACCTTAAAAATCCTATTACTTCAATTTCTCAAACATATGACTATTTTACAGCCATTTAAAGACAAGACTCTCGTTAATCTAACCACACTGTCCAATTTCAAAAAGGCTTTACAACGAAAGCAAAACATTAGATTATGTCAGCAGAGTACCAAGCCAGAAATAATCAGACACCCATTTTTCAAGCCAGCATATAATGTCACCAAAACCCAGAAGACAGCTAAATGCAGCACTCACCTTTGATGATCTTCATCAGATGACAACCCTAGGACATTATGTTATACAATACATGCATGTTTTGTTCAATCAAGTTCATATTTATATCAAAAACCAGCTTTTTACATTAGCATGTGACGTTCAGAACTAGCATACCCCCGCAAACTTCCGGGGAATTCGCTAACATTTTACTAAATTACTCACGATAAACGTTCACAAAAAGCATAACAATTATTTTAAGAATTATAGATACAGACCTCCTCTATGCACTCGATATGTCCGATTTTAAAATAGCTTTTTGGTGAAAGCACATTTTGCAATATTCTAAGTACATAGCCCAGGCATCACGGGCTCGCTATTTAGACACCCGGCAAGTTTAGCACTCACCATAATCATATTTACTATTATAAAAATGTCATTACCTTTTGTTGCCTTCGTCAGAATACACACCCAGGACAGCTACTTCAATAACAAATGTTGGTTTGGTCCAAAATAATCCATCGTTATATCCGAATAGCGGCGTTTTGTTCGTGCGTTCCAGACACTATCCGAAATAGTAAAGAAGTGTCGCGCGCATGGCGCAATTCGTGACAATAAAATTCTAAGTATTCCATTACCGTACGTCGAAGCATGTCAACCCCTGTTTAAAATCAATTTTTACGACATTTTTCTCGTAGAAAGCGATAATATTCCGACAGGGAATCTCCTTTTCGGCAAACAGAGGAAAAAAATCCCAAAGGCGGGGGCGGTCGGGGTCACGCGCATAAGCTAGTGTCTCTTGATGGGCCACTTGAGAAAGGCGATAATGTGTTTCAGCCTGGGGCTGGAATGACGACATTCTGTTTTTTCCCGGGCTCTGAGAGCCTATGGAAGACGTGGGAAGTGTCACGTTAGAGCAGAGATCCTTAGTAAATGATAGAGATGGAAAAGAAGTTCAACAAATGGTCAGACAGGCCACTTCCTGTAAAGGAATCTCTCAGGTTTTGACCTGCCATTTGAGTTCTGTTATACTCACAGACACCATTCAAACAGTTTTAGAAAATTTAGGGTGTTTTCTATCCATATGTAATAAGTATATGCATATTCTAGTTACTGAGTAGGAGTGGTAACCAGATTAAATCGGGTATGTTTTTTATCCAGCCGTGTCAATGCTGCCCCCTAGCCCTAACAGGTTAAGTCAGCAGGAGAAGAGATCCCGGACAGGGAGGTGGAGGAGCGCATCCAGAAGAATGCAGAGAGACTATCACATCTATGCGCTGCTATGGATCGCGCTGTTCAGCTGATGGACCGCTTAGAGAGACGGGAAATTCAGCCAGCGCCTCCACCAGCCCAACCGGGGTCGATCCAAAACACCCCCTGTCAACCTGAATCGGGTGGTATCCGTCTAGCCATGCCTCGGGGTTACGACGGAAGTACTGCCGGCTGCCGGGGTTTCCTGCTCCAATTAGAACTTTCTCTGGCCACGGTCCACCCAGTCCCATCAGACCGAGAGAAGATTTTTGCCCTCGTCTCGTGCCTCACCGGGAGAGCCCTGGAATGGGCCAGCGTTATGGTTGAAGAAGGAGATACGGCGTTGGACTGATATGAGGAGTTCATCCGCCGTTTCCGGGCAGTCTTCGACCACCCACCCGAGGGCAGAGCGGCGGGTGAGCGCCTCTACCATCTGAGGCAGGAGACGAGGAGCGCCCAGGACTTCGCATTGAAGTTCAGGACCCTGGCAGCCGGTGCAGGATGGAATCACGGGGCCCTGATAGATCATTATCGCTGCAGTCTGCGGGAGGACGTCCGTCGGGAGCTGGCCTGTAGAGACACCACCCTAACCTTCGACCAGCTGGTGGATCTGTCCATCCAGTTGGACAACGGGCTGGCTGCTCGTGGACGTCCAGATCAGGGTCTGGTGGTTTCATCCTCCTGCACCCCCTCTCCTATAACCATGGAGCCAGGAGAGAGGGTGCACAGGGATACCGGAGGGAGTTCCTGCTCGCGTACCGTCAGTGACCGCAGAGGACACACTGCTGGTCGGTGCCGGGTAGGTTCTTCTGGGAATCGAGGTAACAGGCAGGGCGCTCTGGCGCCACCCCAGGTGAGTAGGCACCATTCTCATCCAGAGCCCTCTGTTGCTCATATATTTGTGTCTGTCACTTTTCCTTATTTTTCCCCTCATTCCCAGCATAAGGCACTAGTAGATTCAGGCGCGGCTGGGAACTTTATTGATCAAAGGTTGGCTCATAGTTTAGGGATCCCTGTTGTACCGGTGAAAGTACCTTTTCCCATACACACCTTAGATAGTCGAACATTAGGGTCAGGGTTGATTAGGGAGGCCACGACTCCATTGACTATGGTGACGCAGGGGGGTCACAAGGAGAAAATTAGTATTTTCCTTATCGACACTCCTGCGTATCCGGTGGTGCTGGGTCTTCCCTGGTTAACCTGTTGGGTCTAGGGGGCAGCATTTGCACGTCTGGATAAAAAAAAATGTACCCGATTTAATCTGGTTACTAATCCTACCCAGTAACTAGAATATGCATATACTTATTATATATGGATAGAAAACACTCTAAAGTTTCCAAAACTGTTTGAATGGTGTCTGTGAGTATAACAGAACTCATTTGGCAGGCAAAACCCTGAGACATTTTCTGACAGGAAGTGGATACCTGATGTGTTGTATTGACTTTAAACCTATCCCATTGAAAAACACAGGGGTTTAGGAATATTTTGGCACTTCCTATTGCTTCCACTAGATGTCACCAGCCTTTACAAAGTGTTTTGAGTCTTCTGGAGGGAGATCTGACCGAACAAGAGCCATGGAACGGTGATGTCCCATTAGACACCTGGCGCTACTTCATGTTGGGTACCCTCGTTCCAATACGTTATAAAAGGCTATGCATTCGTCCACCTTGAATATTATTCATGTTCTGGTTAAAAAGGCCCTAATGATTTATGCTATACAACGTTTGACATGTTTGAACGAACGGAAATATATTTTTCCCCTCGTTCATGACGAGAAGTCCGGCTGGCTTACATCATGTGCTAACGAGACGGAGATTTTTGGACATAAATGATGAGCTTTTTTGAACAAAACTACATTCGTTATGGACCTGTGATACCTGGAAGTGACATCTGATGAAGAGAATCAAAGGTAATGGATTATTTACATAGTATTTTCGATTTTAGATCTCCCCAACATGACGTCTAGTCTGTATCGCAACGCGTATTTTTCTGGGCGCAGTGCTCAGATTATTGCAAAGTGTGATTTCCCAGTAAGGTTATTTTTAAATCTGGCAAGTTGATTGCGTTCAAGAGATGTAAATCTATAATTCTTTAAATGACAATATAATATTTTACCAATGTTTTCTAATTTTAATTATTTAATTTGTGACGCTGACTTGACTGCCGGTTATTGGAGGGAAACGATTTCCTCAACATCAATGCCATAGTAAAACGCTGTTTTTGGATATAAATATGAACTTGATAGAACTAAAAATGCATGCATTGTCTAACATAATGTCCTAGGAGTGTCATCTGATGGAGATTGTAAAAGGTTAGTGCATCATTTTAGCTGGTTTTATGGTTTTGGTGACCCTGTCTTTGACTTGACAAAACATTACACACAACTCTTGTAAATGTACTGTCCTAACATACTCTAAATTTATGCTTTAGCCGTAAAACCTTTTTGAAATCATAAAACGTGGTTAGATTAAGGAGATGTTTATCTTTCAAATGGTGTAAAATAGTTGTATTTTGAAAAATTTGAATTTTGACATTTATTTGGATTCAAATTTGCCGCTCTTGAAATGCACCTGCTGTTGATGGAGTGCACCACGGGTGGCACGCTAGCGTCCCACCTAGCCCCAAGAGGTTAATGCACGGCGCGCGCTTCTTCACAAAACTGGATCTCAGGAGTGCGTATAACCTGGTGCGTATCCGAGATGGAGACGAGTGGAAGACAGCATTTAGTACCACCTCAGGGCATTATGAGTACCTTGTCATGCCGTATGAGTTAAAAAATGCTCCATCAGTCTTCCAATCTTTTGTCGATGAGATTTTCAGGGACCTCCACGGGCAGGGTGTAGTGGTGTATATCGATGACATTCTGATTTACTCCGCTACACGCGCCGAGCATGTGTCCCTGGTGTGCAAAGTGCTTGGTCGCCTGTTGGAGCATGACCTGTATGTCAAGGCTGAGAAATGCTTGTTCTTTAAACAGTCCGTCTCTTTCTTAGGATATCGCCTATCTACGTCAGGAGTGAAGATGGAGAGTGACCGTATTACAGCCGTGCGTAATTGGCCGAGTCCCACCACGGTAAAGGAGGTGCAGCGATTTTTAGGGTTTGCCAATTACTACCGGAGATTTATCTGGGGTTTTGGTCAGATAGCTGCTCCCATTACCTCACTGCTGAAGGGGGGTCTGGTGCGCTTGCAGTGGTCAGCTGGGGCGGATAGGGCGTTTAGGAAACTGAAGGCTCTGTTTACCTCGGCTCCTGTGTTGGCTCATCCGGATCCCTCTCTGCAATTCATAGTGGAGGTGGACGCATCTGAGACTGGGATAGGAGCTGTGCTCTCTCAGCGTTCAGGTACGCCACCTAAGCTCTGCCCCTGTGCCTTCTTCTCTAAGAAGCTCAGCCCGGCGGAGCAAAACTATGATGTGGGGGACAGGGAGCTGTTGGCTGTCATCAAGGCTCTGAAGGTGTGGAGACACTGGCTTGAGGGGGCTAAACACCCTTTTCTCATCTGGACTGACCACCGCAATCTGGAGTACATCCGGGAGGCGAGGAGACTGAATCCTCGTCAGGCAAGGTGGGCCATGTTTTTCACCGTTTTGTGTTTACCCTCTCTTATAGACCAGGTTCCCAGAATGTCAAGGCAGAAGCACTGTCCCGGCTGTATGACACAGAGGAGCGGTCCATGGATCCCACTCCCATCATCCCAGCCTCTTGTTTGGTGGCACCAGTAGTCTGGGAGCTGGACGCGGACATTGAGCGGGCGTCACGTGCAGAGCCCGTTCCCCCTCAGTGTCCAGCTGGGCGTCTGTACGTTCCGTCCACTGTCCGCAACCGATTGATCTACTGGGCTCACACGTCACCCTCCTCTGGTCATCCTGGGATTGGTCGGACAATGCGCTGTCTTAGTGTGAAATACTGGTGGCCCACTTTAGCTAAGGACGTGAGGGTTTATGTTTCCTCCTGCTCGGTGTGCGCCCAGTGCAAGGCTCCTAGATACCTACCCAGGGGTAAGTTACAACCCTTACCTGTTCCACAGCGGCCGTGGTCGCACTTGTCGGTGGATTTTATAACCGATCTTCCACCATCACAAGGTAACACCACGATCCTGGTCGTTGTGGATCGCTTTTCTAAGTCCTGCCGTGTAAGACGGGTTATTGTTTTACCCGGATTCGTTTTCTACGTTGGTTTTGGAAATAAATATTTCAATTTTTAAACCACTCTGTTTTCTCCTGCGCCTGACTTCCCTGCCACCTACATACACGGACTATGACAGTTTTTTTATGTTTTTTTTTTTAATCCAATTTTACTGCTTGCGTCAGTTACTTGATGTGGAATAGAGTTCCATGTAGTCATGGCTCTCCTCCACTTTCAGCCAGGAGAGATTAACCTGTTAGGGCTAGGGGGCAGCATTGACACGGCTGGATAAAAAACATACCCGATTTAATCTGGTTACCACTCCTACTCAGTAACTAGAATATGCATATACTTATTACATATGGATAGAAAACACCCTAAATTTTCTAAAACTGTTTGAATGGTGTCTGTGAGTATAACAGAACTCAAATGGCAGGTCAAAACCTGAGAGATTCCTTTACAGGAAGTGGCCTGTCTGACCATTTCTGGAACTTCTTTGCCATCTCTATCATTTACTAAGGATCTCTGCTCTAACGTGACACTTCCCACGTCGTCCATAGGCTCTCAGAGCCCGGGAAAAAGAGAATGTCGTCATTCCAGCCCCAGGCTGAAACACATTATCGCCTTTCTCAAGTGGCCCATCAAGAGACACTAGCTTATGCGCGTGACCCCGACCGCCCCCGCCTTTGGGATTTTTTCCTCTGTTTGCCGAAAAGGAGATTCCCTGTCGGAATATTATCGCTTTTCTACGAGAAAAATGACGTAAAAATTGATTTTAAACAGCGGTTGACATGCTTCGACGTACGGCAATGGAATACTTTGAATTTTATTGTCAGGAATTGCGCCAAGCGCGACACTTCTTTACTATTTCGGATAGTGTCTGGAACGCATCGAACAAAACGCCGCTATTCGGATATAACGATGGATTATTTTGGACCAAACCAACATTTGTTATTGAAGTAGACGTCCTGGGTGTGCATTCTGACGAAGACAACAAAAGGTAATGACATTTTTATAATAGTAAATATGATTATGGTGAGTGCTAAACTTGCCGGGTGTCTAAATAGCGAGCCCGTGATGCCTGGGCTATGTACTTAGAATATTGCAAAATGTGCTTTCACCAAAAAGCTATTTTAAAATCGGACATATCGAGTGCATAGAGGAGGTCTGTATCTATAATTCTTAAAATAATTGTTATGCTTTTTGTGAACGTTTATCGTGAGTAATTTAGTAAAATGTTAGCGAATTCCCCGTAAGTTTGCGGGGGTATGCTAGTTCTGAACGTCACATGCTAATGTAAAAAGCTGGTTTTTGATATAAATATGAACTTGATTGAACAAAACATGCATGTATTGTATAACATAATGTCCTAGGGTTGTCATCTGATGAAGATCATCAAAGGTGAGTGCTGCATTTAGCTGTCTTCTGGGTTTTGGTGACATTATATGCTGGCTTGAAAAATGGGTGTCTGATTATTTCTGGCTTGGTACTCTGCTGACATAATCTAATGTTTTGCTTTCGTTGTAAAGCCTTTTTGAAATCGGACAGTGTGGTTAGATTAACGAGAGTCTTATCTTTAAATGGCTGTAAAATAGTCATATGTTTGAGAAATTGAAGTAATAGGATTTTGAAGATTTTGAAAATCGCGCCACAGGCTGGCAGTGGCTGTTACGTAGGTGGGACGAATTCGTCCCGCCGGACCCATAGAGGTTAACATGCATATTATTAATATTAGCTCTCAGTGTACATCCAAGGACCAGCCGTGCTGCCCTGTTCTGAGCCAATTGCAATTTTCCTAAGTACTTTTTTGTGGCACCTGACCACACGACTGAACAGTAGTCAAGGTGCAACAAAACTGGGGCCTGTAGGACCTGCCTTGTTGATAGTGTTGTTAAGAAGGCAGAGCATCGCTTTATTATAGACAGACTTCTCCCCATCTTAGCTACTACTGTATCAATATGTTTTGACCATGACAGTTTACAATCTAGTGTTACTCCAAGCAGTATAGTCTCAAATCTCAAATCCACATTATTTATTACAAGATTTAGTTGAGGTTTCGGGTTTAGTGAGTGTTTTGTTACAAATACAATGCTTTTAGTTTTAGAAACATTTAGGGCTAACGCATTCCTGCCACCCACTCTGAAACTCTTTGTTGAGTGTTGCAGTCATTTCAGTCGCTGTAGTAGCTGACGTGTATAGTGTTGACTCATCCGCATACATAGAAACTCTGTCTTTACTCAAAGTCAGTGGCATGTCGTTAGTAAAAATTGAAAAAAGCAAGGGGCATAAACAGCTACCCTGGGGAATTCCTGATTCTAACTGGATTATATTTGATAGGCTTCCATTAACCTGTCAAGATGTAGGGGGCAGTATTTTCACGGCCGGATGAAAAACGTACCCAAATTAACCTGTTAGGGCTAGGGGGCAGTATTGACACGGCCTATCCAAAGCCAATAATTATATGCATATTCTAGTTTCTGGGCAGTAGTAATAACCAGATTAAATCGGGTACGTTTTTTATCCGGCCGTGTAAATACTGCCCCCTAGCCCTAACAGGTTAACAAGAAATTTGTGGAGTGGTTGAAAAACGAGTTTCAATGACTCCAACCCAAGTGTATGTAAACTTCCGACTTCAACTGTACATTGATTGGTAGGATTCTCTATATTTAGATACTTCAAATGCTGCCTGAGACACCTTTGCTATTTGTCTCCATACTCGATAAATGGTGAAACAATATTTGTGATGGTGTTCTTTGTTCGAATGTATATGCAAGAATCTTATTATGGAAATCATGTCACACTCAGTCATAGTTAGTGTCACAAGGTGTATAGGAGGCGAAGTCAGGTGCAGGAGAGCAGAGTATAATGAACAGGCTTTTTTTATAGTTCCAAAACGGGAGCACTACATAAATCAAATGCGCTCAAAAAACAGAACATAAAAGTAAAGCGCGTAAATTAACACCACATAACATAAAACAATTACACACAAAATATGATGGGAAACAGAGGGTTAAATACAAGTAGCTTAATTGGGGAAATGAAAACCAGGTGTGTATGGAAAAAAGACAAGACAAATGGATATATGAAAAATGGAGCGACGATGGCTAGACAGCCGGTGACGTCGATCGCCGAACGCTGCCCGAACAAGGAGAGGAGCCGACATGTTCAGTACACCCCCCCCCCCCCGACAAGCGGCTCCAGCGGCGCGGCTCCAACGGCGCGCCTACACCGGTAAAACTCCCGCAGCAGTTTAGGATCCAAAACATCTGCAACCGGAACCCAGCACCTCTCCTCCGGCTCGTACCCCTCCCACTCCACGAGGTACTGAAGGCTCCCCACCCGACGCCTCGAATCCAGGATGGAACGAACAATGTACGCCGGGGCCCTCTCGATGTCCAAAGGGGACGGAGCGTCCTACCGCACCTCAGATTCCTGGAGCGGACTAGCCACCACCGGCCTGAGGAGAGACACATGGAACGAGGGGTTAATATGATAATCAGAGGGAGGCTGTAATCTATAACATACCTCATTCACCCTCGGACCCAGCTTCCGGCAGGGCAGGTGGAGGGTCAGGTTACGGGTCGAGAGCCAGACCTGGTCCCCCTGTGCGAACACTGGGGTCTCACTGCGGTGACGGTCCGCGCTGGCTTTCTGGCGACGCGCGGCTCGCTGGAGATGGACACGGGCGGCCTCCCATGGCTCCTCTGCGCGCCTAAACCAGTCATCCACTGCAGGAGTCTCGGTCTGACCCTGATGCCACGGTGCCAGAACCGGCTGGTACCCCAATACGCACTGAAAGGGGGAGAGGTTAGTGGAGGAGTAGCGAAGCGAGTTCTGTGCCATCACGGCGCAGGGCGCAAACGTTGCCCACTCCCCCGGCCGGTCCTGGCAATAGGACCGCAGAAATCTGCCTACATCCAGGTTGACTCTCTCTACCTGCCCGTTACTCTCGGGGTGAAAACCTGAGGTAAGGCTAAACGAGACCCCCAGACGTTCCATGAACGCCTTCCAAACTCTCAACGTGAACTGGGGACCCCGATCCGACACTATATCCTCAGGCACCCGTAGTGCCGGAAGACGTGTGTAAACAGGGCCTCCGCAGTCTGTAGGGCCGTAGGGAGACCAGGCAGAGGGAGGAGACGACAGGAATTAGATCCACAACGACCAGGATCATGGTATTTCCCTGTGAGGGAGGAAGATTCATTAGGAAATCCATTGACAGATGTGATCAAGGTCGTTGTGGAACAGGTAAGGGATGTAACTTACCTCTGGGCAGGTGTCTCGGAGCCTTACACTGGGCACACACGGAGCAGGAGGAGACATAAACCCTCACGTCCTTAGCCAAAGTGGGCCACCAGTACTTCCCAGTCAGACAGCGCACTGTCCGACCATTCCCCGGATGACCAGAGGAGGGAGGCATGTGGGCCCAACAGATCAACTGGTCATGGACAGCAGACGGAACATACATACGCTCAACGGGACACTGGAGGGGAGCGGGCTCTGTACGCAACGCCTGCTCAATGTCCGCATCCAGATCCCACACGACCGGCGCTACCAGGCAGGAGGCCGGGAGTATGGGAGTCTGATCTGTGGGCCGCTCCTCTGTGTCATACAGCTGGGACAGTGCGTCTTCCTTCTTATTCTGGGAACCTGGTCTGTAGGATAGGGTAAACACACAACGGGTAAAGAACATGGCCCACCTTGCCTGACGAGGATTCAGTCTCCTCGCTTCCCGGATGTACTCCAGGTTGCGGTGGTAAGTCCAGATGAGAAAAGGGTGTTTTGCCCCCTCAAGCCAATGTCTCCATGCTTTCAACGCTTTAACCACAGCCAACAACTCCCGGTCCCCCACATCATAGTTACGCTCTGCTGGGCTGAGCTTTTTCGAGAAGAAAGCACAGGGGCGGAGTTTCGGTGGCGTGCCCGAGCGCTGAGAGAGCACGACTCCTATCCCAGCCTCGGATGCGTCCACCTCCACTATGAATGCCAAAGAGGGATCCGGATGAGCCAACACTGGACCCGAAGTAAACAAAGCTCTTAGTTGCCCAAAAGCCCTGTCCGACTCAGCCGACCACCGCAACCTTACAGGACCCCCCTTCAGCAGTGAGGTAATGGGCGCAGCAACCTGGCCAAAACCCTGGATAAATATCTGGTAGTAATTGGCAAACCCTAAAAATCGCTGCACCTCCTTTACTGTGGTGGGAGTCGGCCAATTACGCACGGCTGCAATGCGGTCACTTTCCATTCCCACCCCTGATGTGGAAATGCGATACCCTAGGAAAAAGATGACCTGCTGAAAGAACAGCCATTTCTCAGCCTTGATGTACAGGTCATGCTTCAACAGTCGTCCAAGTACCTTGCGCACCAAGGACGCATGCTCGGCGCGTGTAGCGGAGTAAATCACAATGTCATCGCTTATACACCACTACACCCTGCCTGTGCAGGTCCCTGAAAATCTTGTCTACAAAGGATTGAAAAACTGATGGAGGATTCATCAACCCGTACGAGGTACTCATAATGCCCTGTGGTGGTACTGAACGGTGTCTTCCACTTGTCTCCCTCCCGGATACGCACCAGGTTATACGCACTCCTGAGATCCAGTTTCGGGAAGAAGCGCGCCCCATGCATTGACTCAATCGCCGTGGCGATAAGAGGTAGCGGGTAACTGTACTTCACCGTGATTTGATTGAGACCTCTATAGTCAATGCACGGGCGTCAACCTCCATCCTTCTTCACAAAAAGAAACTCGTGGAGGCGGGTGAAGTAGAGGGCCGAATGTACCCCTGACGCAGGGATTCAGAGACATATGTATCCATAGCCACCGTCTCCGCTTGCGACAGGGGATACACGTGACTCCTGGGAAGCGCAGCGTCTGCCAGGAGATTTATCGTACAATCCCCCGTCGATGAGGTGGTAATTTAGTCGCCCTCTTTTTACAGAAGGCGAGAGCCAAATCGGCATATTCTGGGAGGGATATGCACGATGGAGACCTGGTCTGGACTTTCCACCGTGGTAGCACCAACGGAAACCCCTACACACCTCCCTGATCACTCTCGCGACCACCCGTGAGAGTCCTCTTTTGCCAGGAAATAGTGGGGTTATGCAGAGCCAACCAAGGAAGCCATAGTACCACAGGAAACGCAGGAGAGTCAATGAGAAAGAGACTGATTGATTCCTCATGAATCCCTGCATAACCATGGCCAAGGAGATGGTGGCCTCCTTGATTAGCCCGGACCCTAATGGTCGACTATCTAGAGCGTGCACCGGGAAGGGTCTAACTATAGGAAAAATAGGGATCCCTAACCTAATGGCTAACGCTCTGTCGATAAAATTCCCAGCTGCGCCTGAATTGACGAGCGTCTTATGCTGGGAATGTGGGGAAAACACAGGGAAACAAACAGTTGATCAACAGAGGACTCTGGATGAGTGTGGTGCAAACTCACCTGGGGTGATGCCAGAGTGCCCTGCCTGTTGCCTTGACTCCCAGAGGAACCAACACGGCACCGACCGGCAGTCTGTCCTCTGCGGCCACAGATGGCGCACGTGAAGGCGCCTCCTCCAGTCTCCCTATGAGCAGCCCCTCCTAACTCCATGGGCACCGGAGCGGGGGTGCTGGACAAAGGAACCGACAGAGCCCCCTCTGGAAGTCCGCGGGTGACCAGCAGGTTATCCAACCGGATGGACAAATCCACCAGTCGGTTGAAGGAAATGGTGGCATCCCTGCAGGCCAGCTCACGTCGGACGTCCTCTCGTAGGCTGCATCGATAGTGGTCGATGAGGGCCCTGTTGTTCCAGCCCGCTCCGGCGGCCAAGGTCCGTAATCCCAGGGTGAAGTCCTGGGCGCTCCTCGTCCCCTGTCTCACATGGAAGAGCCTCTCCCCGCCGCTCTGCCCTCAGGTGGTCGAAGACAGCCCTGAAGCGGCGGGTGAAATCCTCGAAGTGGTCTGGCACCGTGTCTCCTTCTCTCCACACGGCGTTTGCCCACTCCAGCGCTCCTCCTGTCAGGCAGGAGACGAGGGCGGTCACTCTCTCCCCTCCGGAGGGAGCTGGGTGCACAGTGGCCAGGTAGAGGTCCAGTTGTAACAAGAATTCCTGGCACTGTGCTGCCGTTCCATCATACTTCCTGGGAAGAGACTTCCTGTCTCTCCCAGTGGTCCATGGTCTGGACAACGTGATCCATCATGGCACCAAGATGCTGTAACATGGCCTAATGTTCCTGGACACGCGCTCCTCGACTCCTCTAACCGGGGTACCTGCTCCTGCTGACTCCATTGAAGGTGTTAGGTGCAGGAGAGCAGAGTATAATGAACAGGCACACTTTTATAAAAAAAACGGAACATAAAAGTAAAGCGTGTAAATTAACACCACATAACACGAAACAATTACACACAAAACATGATGGGAAACAGAGGGTTAAATACAAGTAGCTAAATTGGGGAAATGAAAACCAGACAAATGGATATATGAAAAATGGAGCGGCGATGGCTAGAAAGCTGGTGACATCGATCGCCGAACGCCGCCCGAACAAGGAGAGGAGCCGACTTCGGCGGAAGTCGTGACAGTTAGTAGAATAATGAATGAATTGGGAAGATTTTGTCTCCGTCAACTTTTAGAAGGTTAGTAGGAAAGTTAATCATTTAAACCACTTAAATATACTCACATTCACTGAATATTTGGTATTTTAAACTCAAACACTAATTTCCCAATTGATTTTTGTATAATCTTACAGGTTCTTTGTCATTCTCCATACTTTATAGTCCAATACATCCAACATTATGCATGCCCACTATGGTATTGGGCATCTGTTTTTTGAGAACTCGTCTGGTTTAGAAATCCAAATCTTATTGCATTGTACAACTGCTTTTAGAGAATATTGGATTGCAAAGTATGCTATATGTGTAGCTATGCCATATGTGTTGGCTAATATGCATATGCAGCTGTCGTTTTAAAACCTCCATTCTAGCATACATGACACACACACACCTATCTATCCACATGGTTGCATTTGGGTTTCTATGCAAACTATATGATTGAATGTTTCTTTCAGCCTGCAGCTAGTTACTTGAAATGACTATAGTACAGGTAACTCCCCGGAATAATATGTATTTGTAACCTACTAGTTTTCAAATTATGATAAGGTCACCATTTCGGTTGCCTACTGGCCCACTAGCTGTCCCCAAACAGGAATTAGTCTGTCCCTGATGCACATTTTTCAGCAGGAGAATTAGCAATGACTACGGTACAAGTTTAAATGTTGTATTATTTTATTTTAACATTTATTTAACTAGGCAAGTCAGTTAAGAACAAATTCTTATATACAATGACGGCCAACCAAAAGGCAAAAGGCCTCCTGCAGTGATGGGGGCTGGGATTAAAAATAAAAATACATTAAATACAAATATAGGACAAAACACACATCAAGAAAAAAAGGGGCAATACAACACTACATAAAGAGAGACCTAAGACGACAACATAGCATGGCAGCAACACATGACAACACAGCATGGTAGCAACACAACATGACATCAACATGTTAGCAACACAACATGGCAGAAGCACAACATGGTAGCAGCACAAAACAGGGTACAAACATTGTTGGGCACAGACAACAGCATAAAGGGCAAGAAGGTAGAGACAACAATACATGACGCAAAGCAGCCACAACTGTCAGTAAGAGTGTCCATGATTGAGTCTTTGAATGAAGAGATTGAGATAAAACTGTCCAGTTTGAGTGTTTGTTGCAGATCGTTCCAGTCGCTAGCTGCAGTGAACTGAAAAGACGACGATCCAGGGATGTGTGTGCTTTGGGGACCTTTAACAGAATGTGACTGGCAGAACGGGTATTGTATGTGGAGGATGAGGGCTGCAGTAGATATCTCAGATAGGGGGGAGTGAGGCCTAAGAGGGTTTTATAAATAACAACAACCAGTGGGTCTTGCGTCGGATATACAGAGATGACCTGTTTACAGAGGAGTATAGAGTGCAGTGATGTGTCCTATAAGGAGCATTGGTGGCAAATCTGATGGCCGAATGGTAAAGAACATCTAGCCGCTTGAGAGCACCCTTACCTGCTGATCAATATATTACATCTCCATAATTTAGCAGGGGTAGGATGGTCATCTGAGTCAGGGTTAGTTTGGCAGCTGGGGGGAAAGAGGAGCGATTACGATAGAGGAAACCAAGTCTAGATTTAACTTTAGCCTGCAGCTTAGATATGTGCTGAGAGATGGACAGTGTACAGTCTAGCCATACTCCCAAGTACTTGTATGAGGTGACTACCTCAAGCTCTAAACCCTCAGAGGTAGTAATCACACCTGTGGGGAGGGGTGCATTCTTCTTATCCAACCACATTACCTTTGTTTTGGAGGTGTTCAGAACAAGGTTAAGGGCAGACAAAGCTTGTTGTACACTAAGAAAGCTTTGTTGTAGAGCGTTTAACACAAAATGTATCATCTGCATATAAATGGATAAATGGATGAGAGCGCTTCCTACTGCCTGAGCAAGTAACTCCCCGAAATAATATATATTTGTAACCTTACTAGTTTTCAAATTATGACAACAGGAAATGTTATTCCTTCATAGGGTATTCCATGTCTTGTTCCAGACATGGGCTTCATCTATCCCACTTTTTCCAGACATGGGCTTCATCCATTCCTCTTGTTCCAGACATGGGCTTCATCCGCTCCTCTTGTTCCAGACATGGGCATCATCCGTTACTCTTGTTCCAGATATGGGCTTCATCTGTTCCTCTTGTTCCAGACATGGGCTTCATCCGTTCCTCTTGTTCCAGACATGGGCTTCATCCGTTCCTCTTGTTCCAGACATGGGCTTCATCCGCTCCTCTTGTTCCAGACATGGGCATCATCCGTTACTCTTGTTCCAGATATGGGCTTCATCCGTTCCTCTTGTTCCAGATATGGGCTTCATCTGTTCCTCTTGTTCCAGATATGGGCTTCATCTGTTCCTCTTGTTCCAGATATGGGCTTCATCTGTTCCTCTTGTTCCTGACATGGGCGTCATCCGTTCCTCTTGTTCCAGACATGGGCTTCATCCGTTCCTCTTGTTCCAGACATGGGCTTCATCCGCTCCTCTTGTTCCAGACATGGGTGTCATCCGTTCCTCTTGTTCCAGACATGGGCTTCATCCGTTCCTCTTGTTCCAGACATGGGCTTCATCCGTTCCTCTTGTTCCAGACATGGGCTTCATCCGCTCCTCTTGTTCCAGACATGGGCGTCATCCGTTCCTCTTGTTCCAGACATGGGCTTCATCCGTTCCTCTTGTTCCAGACATGGGCTTCATCCGTTCCTCTTGTTCCAGACATGGGCTTCATCCGTTCCTCTTGTTCCAGACATGGGCTTCATCCGCTCCTCTTGTTCCAGACATGGGCTTCATCCGCTCCTCTTGTTCCAGACATGGGCTTCATCCGTTCCTCTTGTTCCAGATATGGGCTTCATCCGTTCCTCTTGTTCCAGACATGGGCTTCATCCGTTCCTCTTGTTCCAGATATGGGCTTCATCCGTACCTCTTGTTCCAGATATGGGCTTCATCCGTTCATCTTGTTCCAGATATTACATTTACATTACATTTAAGTCATTTAGCAGACGCTCTTATCCAGAGCGACTTACAAATTGGTGCATTCACCTTATGATATCCAGTGGAACAACCACTTTACAATAGTGCATCTAAATATTTTAACCTGTTGGGTCTAGGGGGCAGCATTTGCACGTCTGGATAAAAAAAATGTACCCGATTTAATCTGGTTACTAATCCTACCCAGTAACTAGAATATGCATATACTTATTATATATGGATAGAAAACACTCTAAAGTTTCCAAAACTGTTTGAATGGTGTCTGTGAGTATAACAGAACTCATTTGGCAGGCAAAACCCTGAGACATTTTCTGACAGGAAGTGGATACCTGATGTGTTGTATTGACTTTAAACCTATCCCATTGAAAAACACAGGGGTTTAGGAATATTTTGGCACTTCCTATTGCTTCCACTAGATGTCACCAGCCTTTACAAAGTGTTTTGAGTCTTCTGGAGGGAGATCTGACCGAACAAGAGCCATGGAACGTTGATGTCCCATTAGACACCTGGCGCGCTAGTTCATGTTGGGTACCCTCGTTCCAATATGTTATAAAAGAGTATGCATTCGTCCACCTTGAATATTATTCATGTTCTGGTTAAAAAAGGCCCTAATGATTTATGCTATACAACGTTTGACATGTTTGAACGAACGGAAATATATTTTTCCCCCTCGTTCATGACGAGAAGTCCGGCTGGCTTACATCATGTGCTAACGAGACGGAGATTTTTGGACATAAATGATGAGCTTTTTTGAACAAAACTACATTCGTTATGGACCTGTGATACCTGGAAGTGACATCTGATGAAGAGAATCAAAGGTAATGGATTATTTACATAGTATTTTCGATTTTAGATCTCCCCAACATGACGTCTAGTCTGTATCGCAACGCGTATTTTTCTGGGCGCAGTGCTCAGATTATTGCAAAGTGTGATTTCCCAGTAAGGTTATTTTTAAATCTGGCAAGTTGATTGCGTTCAAGAGATGTAAATCTATAATTCTTTAAATGACAATATAATATTTTACCAATGTTTTCTAATTTTAATTATTTAATTTGTTACGCTGACTTGACTGCCGGTTATTGGAGGGAAACGATTTCCTCAACATCAATGCCATAGTAAAACGCTGTTTTTGGATATAAATATGAACTTGATAGAACTAAAAATGCATGCATTGTCTAACATAATGTCCTAGGAGTGTCATCTGATGGAGATTGTAAAAGGTTAGTGCATCATTTTAGCTGGTTTTATGGTTTTGGTGACCCTGTCTTTGACTTGACAAAACATTACACACAACTCTTGTAAATGTACTGTCCTAACATACTCTAAATTTATGCTTTCGCCGTAAAACCTTTTTGAAATCGTAAAACGTGGTTAGATTAAGGAGATGTTTATCTTTCAAATGGTGTAAAATAGTTGTATATTTGAAAAATTTGAATTTTGACATTTATTTGGATTCAAATTTGCCGCTCTTGAAATGCACCTGCTGTTGATGGAGTGCACCACGGGTGGCACGCTAGCGTCCCACCTAGCCCCAAGAGGTTAAGGGGGGGGGTTAGAAGGATTACTTTATCCTATCCTAGGTATTCCTTAAAGAGGTGGGGTTTCAGGTGTCTCCGGAAGGTGGTGATTGACTCCGCTGTCCTGGTGTCGTGAGGGAGCTTGTTCCACCATTGGGGTGCCAGAGCAGCGAACAGTTTTGACTGGGCTGAGCAGGAACTGTGCTTCCTCAGAGGTAGGGGGGCCAGCAGGCCAGAGGTGGATGAACGCAGTGCCCTCGTTTGGGTGTAGGGCCTGATCAGAGCCTGAAGGTATGGAGGTGCCGATCCCTTCACAGCTCCGTAGGCAATCACCATGGTCTTGTAGCGGATGCGAGCTTCAACTGGAAGCCAGTGGAGAGAGCGGAGGAGCGGGGTGACGTGAGAGAACTTGGGAAGGTTGAACACCAGACGGGCTGCGGCGTTCTGGATGAGTTGTAGGGGTTTAACCTCTATGGGCTAGGTGGAACGCAAGCGTCCCACCCGTGGTGCACTCCATCAACAGCAGGTGCATTTCAAGAGCGGCAAATTTGAATCCAAATAAATGTCAAAATTCAAATTTTTCAAACATACAACTATTTTACACCCTTTGAAAGATAAACATCTCCTTAATCTAACCACGTTTTACGATTTCAAAAAGGTTTTACGGCGAAAGCATAAATTTAGAGTATGTTAGGACAGTACATTTACAAGAGTTGTGTGTAATGTTTTGTCAATTCAAAGACACGGTCACCAAAACCATAAAACCAGCTAAAATGATGCACTAACCTTTTACAATCTCCATCAGATGACACTCCTAGGACATTATGTTAGACAATGCATGCATTTTTAGTTCTATCAAGTTCATATTTATATCCAAAAACAGCGTTTTACTATGGCATTGATGTTGAGGAAATCGTTTCCTCCAATAACCGGCAGTCAAGTCAGAACCACAAATTAAATAATTAAAATTAGAAAACATTGGTAAAATATTATATTGTCATTTAAAGAATTATAGATTTACATCTCTTGAACGCAATCCACTTGCCAGATTTAAAAATAACCTTACTGGGAAATCACACTTTGCAATAATCTGAGCACTGCGCCCAGAAAAATACGGCGTTGCGATACAGACTAGACGTCATGTTGGGGAGATCTAAAATCGAAAATACTATGTAAATAATCCATTACCTTTGATTCTCTTCATCAGATGTCACTTCCAGGTATCACAGGTCCATAACGAATGTAGTTTTGTTCAAAAAAGCTCATCATTTATGTCCAAAAATCTCCGTCTTGTTAGCACATGATCTAAGCCAGCCGGACTTCTCGTCATGAACGAGGGGAAAAAATATATTTCCGTTCGTTCAAACATGTCAAACGTTGTATAGCATAAATCATTAGGGCCTTTTTAACCAGAACATGAATAATATTCAAGGTGGACGAATGCATTCTCTTTTATAACGTATTGGAACGAGGGTACCCAACATGAACTCGCGCGCCAGGTGTCTAATGGGCCATCATCGTTCCATGGCTCTTGTTCGGTCAGATCTCCCTCCAGAAGACTCAAAACACTTTGTAAAGGCTGGTGACATCTAGTGGAAGCAATAGGAAGTGCCAAAATATTCCTCAGCCCCTGTGTTTTTCAATGGCATAGGTTTAAAGGTAATACAACACATCAGGTATCCACTTCCTGTCAGAAAATGTCTCAGGGTTTTGCCTGCCAAATGAGTTCTGTTATACTCACAGACACCATTCAAACAGTTTTAGAAACTTTAGAGTGTTTTCTATCCATATATAATAAGTATATGCATATTGTAGTTACTGGGTAGGATTAGTAACCAGATTAAATCGGGTACATTTTTTTATCCAGCCGTGCAAATACTGCCCCCTAGCCCTAACAGGTTAATGGCACAGGCAGGGAGCCCAGCCAACAGCGAGTTGCAGTAATCCAGACGGGAGATGACAAGTGCCTGGATTAGGACCTGCGCCGCTTCCTGTGTGAGGCAGGGTCGTACTCTGCGAATGTTGTAGAGCATGAACCTACAGGATCGGGTCACCGCCTTGATGTTAGTGGAGAACGACAGGGTGTTGTCCAGGATCACGCCAAGGTTCTTAGCACTCTGGGAGGAGGACACAAGGGAGTTGTCAACCGTGATGGCGAGATCATGGAACGGGCAGTTATGATATGGGCTTCATCCGTTCCTCTTGTTCCAGATATGGGCTTCATCCGTTCCTCTTGTTCCAGATATGGGCTTCATCTGTTCCTCTTGTTCCAGACATGGGCTTCATCCGTTCCTCTTGTTCCAGATATGGGCTTCATCCGTTCCTTTTGTTCTAGACATGGGCTTCATCCGTTCCTCTTGTTCCAGATTTTGGCTTAATCCGTTCCTTTTGTTCCAGACATGGGCTTCATCCATTCCTCTTGTTCCAGGCATGGGCTTCATCAGGTTCTTCTTGTGATCCTAAGAAAGATGCTTTACTTATGTTATAGTAGTAGTGCATATGTTTGGTTACTGCATCAATGTGTTTAATTTATTGTCTCCGTTGTTGTATAAATATTGTGTCAAAGGCAGTTCTGAGAAGAGCCGGAGCTTACTTCTGTACACATCAATATGGGAGACATACCAGCATCCTTTCAAGTAAATCAAACAGAAAACATTTATTTACAGTACGTAAACAAAGTATGCAACAAGCGCATCAAATCACAGCGTCTGTGATTATTAGCTCGTATTTCTCCCATATCAGAGAATATACAGTATTTACAAGTCTGCCTTTGTCATATTTGTATCTTCATGATGGACATTGTTTTGTATTGTGATGAATGATGGAAATCATATTTTGTCAAAGTTCTCCATCCCAGATGCTATTCTGTGTTTTCTCCCTCATTGAACAGAGTAAATAATAGATTGTCTGTGATGTTTACCAATGTGGATGTGTAGAGGAGCATCCAATGCAGTGGAATAACGAAGTGCTTGGTGTAGGCCCCCTTGAAGAGCTTAGCTGTCTTAGCCTCCCCTGTAAGCCCAGCAACCATGGCCCTCAGGTGCTCTTTGTGCTTGACACGTAGCTAAGTCATATTTTTGCAAGGGTGTATAAAGTGTTTTACATGGATGATGGCCCATGTTGACTCCAATACTTCCCACAGTTGTGTCAAGTTGTCTGGAATTCCTTTGGGTGGGGTACCATTCAGCGTAGTTCTTGATACACTCAAACCGGTACGCCTGGCACCTACAACCATACCCCGTTCAACAAAGGCACTTAAATATTTCATCTTGCTCATTCACCCTCTGGATGGCACACATACACAATCCGTCTCAATTCTCTCAAGGATTAAACATCCTTCTTTAACATGTCTCCTCCCCTTCATCTACACTGATTGAGATTTAACAAGTAACATCAACAAGGGATCATAACTTTCACCTCGATTCACCTGTTCAGTCTATGTCATGAAAACAGCTGGTGTTCTTAATGTTTTATATACTCAGTGTATAGTCTAATAATTTGTTATCTTGAATTCTCATATACAGAGAATATATCTTAGCAGTAGCAGCATAGCATAGAGCAGGGGCATGAATCGGTGTACCCAGGGGCTTGTGTGTGTTCAGCTGATGTTCGTGACATTTGGGACCTCGTCATGAGAGAGGAAGAGTAAAGAGTCCTAATGAACAGGGAGGGAAGCCGTCGGTTCAGGATGGATACAGGAATAGAATTAATGAAGTCACTGTGGGGTTAGGAGCTGTTTATGTAGACAGTGACTATACATAAAGCTCTGTGGTCCAATGGGAGGTCTTCTGCTCCCTTCAGGGTTCCAGATACTCAGGTTCACATCTGCACAGTAATTGGATGGATGCGCTGTCGCCATTTTTTCCGATCTGGAATAACAATGGCTGTTCTGAGACAGGGTTTGGTTTCCATTGTGTTTTAAAATAGATCACTCATACGGGAGAATAATCTTCCTGACATGATGCAAGATGACTGCTGGGGCTTTTAAAAAGCAAGCTGCAAAGCTTGAGGTCACTGTCCCTGCTGAATCATTTGTTATACATGTGTTTCCAAGGTTACACCATACACCAAGCACTCATCAATTTAGGCCCAAACACACACAAAAATTGGTCTCAGGTTTGCTGTATATGACTCATTTGAGAGAAAGAGATGTCATTTATCATGGCGATTTATATGACCTCCAAAGGTCTTCATGTGTTTGAACTGTTAATATATTATATAGAAGAGAAAACAGTACTTCTTCCATTTCTACTCACTTTCTCTAACTGAATAGAGTTGAACCATGATTCTTGCCGTCTTCAGATGCTGACTCTAGGTCTTACCCGGTTCAACACGTATATTTGGGTTTGACAGATGGGTTGAATCAATATAAGTCATTTTGAAAAGAGAGAGAAATGTTAGAGAGAGAAAAATACAGATCAGTGTGGCACACCCATCCTATTGATGTAAGAATTTAATGACAACTGCAGATAACACTGATAAATTGTTTCCATTTGATTATTACCTGCATTTTAAATCATCTTCTTTCTAGTGAAGCATTAGCGTATATACTGTTGATGAGAAGACAATGAAACGCTATTGGCCATGAGGGGTATTTTTAATATCAATAAATTAGATAGCAATAAAATTACTGTTTTGCCGTTTTATATTAGTCAGTGAAAAGCCTTCAAAAATATACATTCATAAATAAACCCTGCTATATAAATCCTAATAAAAGGGGGACGAAAATCCAATACGATGAAAGCTGACACCTGCTGTGGAAAACAGAAACGGGGAAACAATTGCTAAATTGCACCATGCAGGGTACAGTATATGTTTCCAGGGCATTCTAATTCAAACAGAATGCTAATGACTTCATGCAAATGAAACATTTAAATAGCTTTGGCCATGTTATTCATATTGTGTTGTCAAAGTGTTTTAATGAAGTAAACAACAGTGTACAACAGAAGCCACAGTACATCACAATGTGCAGGACAGAATCTGTGTGATTATCAATTCACTGTATGGGGTGTCCTTAAGGGCTTCAAATTGCCAAGGACCTCACCATACAATATTATCACGATACTTATGTGCCGATACAATATGTAATGCGATTCGTTACTGCGATTTTATTGCGATTTGATGTTCCACACATATTGCTCACGATGTGTCTTCTGCAGAGAGAGAAGAGAGAGTCTGAGAAAATGAGTTTTCGTCAGTCAAGGAAATAAATGTGCTGAAAATATTTTGGCTCACTATTTAAAGTAAAATTCCATCCCAAAACAACAAAACACAGCGTCATATGATTCAAAATGCATCATACTGGCTGTATTTCTGTATTTTGAAAGTTATATATCTTAAAATCTTGATAGCTGACATGCAAAACATTTTGGGGCTATATCAACAAAGGATTAATGAAACAAATACCAAAAGAGGTAAAAAAACAAAATGATGGAGAACAAACTATAGGGTGAAAAGTCCCAGAGTTTTGGCGCAGGTACAGCTGACTAGCGCTAACCAACGCTACGTACAGTAGCAAATAAATAATACTTGGAATCAAATATCGATATAATATCATCAGAAAATATACTGCGTTATGTAACTGTATTGATTCTTCCCCCATCACTAGTGTCCTTAGTCTCTATGGAGTGACCATGTAACAAAACACCTGTTGTTCAGAACTACCATCTATGGAATGGATAGAGAACAATGAAGGACCTGTCTTAATAGTTTTTTTGTTACTTTTGACCATTTGTGTTGCTTTCAATGTTTGCTTTGTGAATTCCCGAATGTTCAGTTAGGGCATACACAGTGGAGTCGATAATGTCATTAACATGATGAAATTGATGAGCAGTTTAATTAAACATACATTTTTAAAGGTACACTTACTGAAAAATGTAATTATAAGGTCATTTGGGTTATTATCAACAGTAAAATACTCTGACACTTTTTACTGCAGCATCCTGCAAATAATCGAATGCTACCTTAATTCAATCCAACAGAATACATTATCGTACCGTATCTTTGGAGTTCCAAAACACTTTTGATCACTAGTGGGCTCATGATGTTGTTGTTTCTGAACCATTAACATATTTGGAGGCGTGCCTTGTAAGAGGCTATATTTGTTGCACCCGTGAGTGAGAAGGCTGTACCAATTGAACTCCTATGTGGTTATAGTGCCCCACTAATTTAAAATGTAAAGTGGATGGATTGGAGTGGCAGCAAGTCTTAAATCTGAAATGGTTGAGCTTTTTGCCATTTCCTTTTGGTCTGTTTTGCCCTATTGTCGCTGCCAGTTTGGAAGCCTTTGTTAAGGCCTCTAGAAGTGCAAGTGATATAATACACCAAATATTCATTAATATGCTGTTATGTGTAAACACTTTACCTAGCAGCCAATCTGCTTACACCAAGCCCTTGTAATTACAGTAAAATACTGTGAAATACAAACCCCTCTCCTCAATGCATTTCATTCATGCATTCTGATCACGGTAGCGTTTATTGTATTGTGTATTGTATTACACAGTACTTGCTTTGATACCGTATTAATATTACAGTAGGTGTACTGTAATTGTGACCTTTACCGTTGTTGTGTCTCTGACTGATTAAATTATGTGACAGGCATTTTATCAAATTGATTACGTAACGTTTGATTGATTACGTGATTGAATTAAACCATGCAACAATTAAGTCGTTAATAACCTGGGGCACCACGGAGTGTGTTTATAGAGCTGCTGTCTTCCGAATAAACTCTTAAAGATCTGACGATCTTTTATATCAATAGCAGTCAATTATTAATCGTCACCTTATTCAGTCTCATCTGAACGTCGTAAAATTGTTGGTTATCTTCACGAACCCTGACTAACAAGTTGAATCAGCAATACAAAAATTGGCTTAATTATTTATTTACTAAATACCTAAATAATCACACAGAATTACATATACACAGGATGGATCATACATCAATTACTAATCATGTCATAAAAGAAAAAGTCCCTAGCGGACGAAACCAATATGACGGCTGGTTACACAAAGAAAGGGGGTTGGGTTTGAATGAAAGAGCGGGAAGACTGAGGGACAAAGGGAATTGGGTCTCTATCGGACCTTGAGAAGCTATGCTATCGTAAATACATAATCTTATGCATTCTAATAACCGCCAATTCGGGAAAAGGAAAATGCAAGGTATATATTTACACTGAGCTGTGCTTCGATAGATGGGTCGAAGATGGAAGACTGCTTTACCCAGCAGAGATCGCCCGTGTCCTTTGAAGAATATTTCTGGTCGTAGTGTTGTAGGGCGGATACGTTGTACCCTGTTGTTCTTATTAGGAGATTGTCTGTCCTTTCCCTAGGCTACGTACGTTTACAGCTGCAGATGATAACTCGACTTCTAGGATATATCACTTCTTTCATAATCAGATCAAGCTGAATTCTGGCTGGTCTAGTAGAAATTCATCCTTCCAGCTTGGTGATCGTCACCTCCACGTTGAAATTAGCCCTTTTAAACGTATGGACACCAGTCCTCACATCATCTGGAACTAAAGTTAATTTCGTTAGGATGTAGTTGAAATTAGCCTTTTTAAACATATGAACACCAGTCCTCACATCGTCGGGAACTAAGGTTGACTTGAGACAACAGGCTTTTGTATTGGGGGAGAGAAGGGCGTGTTTCAAAGTTCTCAACCAATGTCTGTTCACTTGGGCGTGGCCACTGAGTGAGCATAGTTTACTTATGAAAAAATTCTCTCATTTAGAAGCTAAAATTACATTTAATCTTTTCACAAATAGTTTCATATTTAAACATTTAAATTGCACAACAATTCCATGTGAATCTGATAATTATAATGTGTAGACTTTCCATGATACAATTTATGTCGTCCTATCATCAGATATAATGTCCCAGACACCAACTGATCTGACATCATATTCTTTAAGTACCAATGGACACTTTCAACTGGTTGGATTACTGAAATATTGTACCTTTCCCAAAACTGTTAATGTTACCATACTCTCTCTATGTTAACAAAGGGCATTCCAAGAGTCCATTCTGTCTAGTGGAGAGAAAAGGGGGAAAGGTATTTATGGGGGGTCATAAACCTCACCCAACAGGGTAAATGTAGTGACGCTGCATGAACGCTGAAAAACTTGTTACGTCTTATTAAACCCTGCCTGTTCTCTCCCTCTTCTCTCCCCCTGCTCTCCGTCCTGTTTTCCTTCTCTGTTTGTCTGCAGAGGTTTGTGGGGAATGTGAATGCCGACGGTGTCGTCCACCACAAGTTGTCCCACTCTATCAGAAGCCGCTTCCTGCGCTTCGTCCCGCTGGACTGGAACCCCAGTGGCTGGGTGGGACTCAGAGTGGAGGTCTACGGCTGTGCCTACAGTGAGTGATCAGACCACCATCCCTTACATTCAGACCATATAGGCAGTGCCTACATTAAAGTGACCACCAGCCCTTACATTCAGACCATATAGGCAGTGCCTACAGTGAGTGATCAGACCACCAGCCCTTACATTCAGACCATATAGGCTGTGACTACATTAAAGTGACCACCAGCCTTTACATCCAGACCATATAGGCTGTGACTACATTAAAGTGACCACCAGCCCTTACAGAACACAAACACATTCCGCTAATATCATCATATTCTGCCATCTGTGATTCCAACCCATGTGGTAATTTGGGGGACTCCTGGACAGCAAGGAAACATGTTCTAACAAGAGTGTGGTCGGACCTGTGCAGACTCTAACATCTATTACAGATGACATTGAGGCTTGTTTAAGCAGGTTAGTGCTGCTATCTATCACGGGGCTGATTGTAATCCCCTTGTTGACAGTGGTTTCCATGAGAAAATAGCATTATGTCATTGTAACCATTGTGTAACCATCCTGTAATCATTGTGTAACCATCCTGTAGTCATTGTGTAACCATCCTGTAACCATTGTGTAACCATCCTGTAACCATTGTGTAACCATCCTGTAACCATCCTGTTTCGCACACGTTTTAAAGAGATACTGTATAGAGTGTCTGCAAAGTGAAGAGACATTTTTCCTTCAAACAAGATCAAAGCAAATGCTGACCTAAACACAATCCTACCCGCTAATAGAGGTAGACAGCGACAGCCAGGCAGGCGTGCCAGTTAAGAGCCGGTCCCTGCCTGGGTAATGCTAAATAAATAAAGGGGATTCACTGGGACGCCTTTCACACACATTCTGAAGTAGCACTAACTGGATCAGCCAGTGAAATACTGCACTATGGCAGTTATAATTATTCCCGGAGCGAGCACTTTCATATAATGCCGAATGGTTCCACAGCATGATCCCTGTATTCATGTTGGATGAATGTGTGCTCTGCTAATACATGCAGCATCACCAGCACCTCATTTCACTTAAACTGTAAAAAATGTAACTCCAGGGTGCTCTAATAGCAAGCAAATGAAGAGCCATGCATTACCATTGAACATGTCATAGACGGCAAACTTGCACTTATGGGCCATTCCACCTTTTAAGTACTGTAACTTATGAAAAAAAAATATATATAAAAATATATATATATATATATATATATATATATATATATATATATATATATATATATATATATACACCACCGGTCAAAAGTTTGGACACACCTACTCTTTCAAGGGTTTTTCTTTATTTTACTATTTTCGAAATTGTAGAATAATGGTGAAGACATCAAAACTATGAAATAACACATATGGAATCATGTACTAATCAAAAAAGGGTTAAACAAATCAAAATATATTTTATATTTGAGATTCTTCAAATAGCCACTGTCTGCCTTGATGACAGCTTTGCACACTCTTGGCATTCTCTCATCCAGCTTCATGAGGTAGTCACATGGAATGCTGCCTTAATTTTGCTAACTGCCTTAATTTTGCTGGACCCCAGGAAGAGTAGATGCTGCAGCTAATGGGGATCCATAATAAATACAAATACAAATGCATTTCAATTAACAAGTGATTTTTGTCTTTTTTTTACCTTTAAATGAATCTCTTATCACATTAAATGAATAATAATCGACAGCAATGACTTTGTCAAAGCAACAAAATAACAAGGCCTTTACAATGATGGTGAAAATGTTAATAAATATTGGGATTGTGTGGTTTAAAATCTTCCTCAAAGTCACAGAGGATGCACAGAGGGACATGTAAAAATGAAGAATTTTCACAATTTAGCAAGTCTTTATTCGTATAAAACATCTGGAGAAAAACTAATCTGTAGAATCAAGTCCATGTCTATCCCATGTTTATCTCTTTTTGGTTTTCATTCACCTGCCCCTCACACTTCTGATTGATAAAGAGTCAACAAATCTGAGTTAATTTCACTAATAATCACTTGAACTGTTGTCATTTCTGTTCTGAGCATTCCCCATCATTGACAGTGCCCTGTTGTAATTGATAGCATGGTTATGTACAGTTGAAGTCGGAAGTTGACATACACCTTAGCCAAATACATTTAAACTCAGTTTTTCACAATTCCTGACATATTTATCATTGTAGTTTGGTCAGAGCGTGGCAGGGGGTGTTTGTTTTGTGTGTTTCGGTGTTTTTGGTTTAGGTTCTATGTTTTCTATTTCTATGTTTATATCTACTTTTCTATTTCTATGTTGGGTTTTTGGCAATGACCTCCAATTAGAGGCAGCTGGTTGTCGTTGTCTCTAATTGGAGGCCATATTTAGTTGTGTTTGTTTCACTTGTGTTTTGTGGGTGGTTATTTTCTGTATACCCTGGGAGCCTTATGGAACTGTTTTCGTCGTTTATTTATTTTGTTTAACCTGTTGGGGACCCTTTTGGAATAGGATCCCGTTAACGGGATTGCTTGACAAGATAGCATCGCGCGAAATTCAAAACAGCAAAAATCTAATAATTTCAATTTCTCAAATATACGACTATTTTACACCATTTTAAAGATACACTTCTCCTTGATGTAACCACATTGTCCGATTTCAAAAAGGCTTTACAGCGAAAGCAAAACATTAGATTATGTTAGGAGAGTACATAGACGAAAATAATCACACAGCCATTTTCCAAGCAAGCATATATGTCAATAAAACCCAAAACACAGCTAAATGAAGCACTAACCTTTGATGATCTTCATCAGATGACACTCCTAGGACATTATGTTACACAATACATGTATGTTGTGTTCGATAAAGTTCATATTTATAAACAAAAACAGCATTTTACATTGGCGCGTGACGTTCAGAAAATGTTTAGCCTCCAGAACTACCGGTGAATGAGCACAATGAGCACACATATTACAGAGATACTCATCATAAACGTTGACAACATACATAACAATTATTATAAGAATTATAGATAGACTACTCCTGGATGCAAACGCTGTGTCAGATTTTAAAATAGCTTTACAGAGAAAGCACAATTTTCAATATTCTGAGTACATAGCTCAGCCATCGCGGCTAACTATTCAGACACCCGCCAAGTTCGGGGCAACATAAACTCAGAATTAGTATTAGAAATATTGTATAACCTTTGCTGATCTTCATCAGAATGCACTCCCAGGACTGCTACTTCCACAAGAAATGTTGTTTTTGTTCCAAATAATCCATATTTATGTCCAAATACCTCCGTTTTGTTCGTGCGTTCAGAGCACTATCCAAAGGAATAACGAGCAAGCGCGGAACCAGAGACGAAAAGTCAAAATGTTCCATTACCGTAATTAGAAGCATGTCAAACGCTGTTTAAAATCAATCTTTATGGTATTTTTTCTTGTAGAAAAGCGATAATATTCCAACCGGAGAATAGCGTATTCATTTCAGAAGAAAAATAAGGAAAGGCGCACTCACGTGACCGTGCATTTCCAATCCCTTTGTTCTCCAGCAGTCCACTCAGGAACTGAGCTCCTATATTCTGCCCGGTTACTGGATACGTATGAAACAACTTTTGGAGGGCTTTTGACAGCCATGGAAGCCTTAGGAAGTGCAACGTGACCCCTAAGTATTTGTAGTTTCTCTAGGGATTCAAAAGTAGAACTACAGTTCTCAGACCTTGCACTTCCTGGTTGAAATGTTCTCAGGTTTTCTGTTATACTCACAGACACCATTCAAACAGGTTTCGAAACTTCAGAGTGTTTTCTATCCAAATCAGTATGCATATTCTATTTCTTGGGCAAGAGTAGTAACCAGTTTGACCTCTCTAGTCAACAGCCAGTGGAATCCCTTGGCGCGATATTCAAATACCTTAGAAATGCTATTACTTCAATTTCTCAAACATATGACTATTTTACACCATTTTAAAGACAAGACTCTCGTTAACCTCTTGGGGCTAGGTGGGACGCTAGCGTGCCACCCGTGGTGCACTCCATCAACAGCAGGTGCATTTCAAGAGCGGCAAATTTGAATCCAAATAAATGTCAAAATTCAAATTTTTCAAAAATACAACTATGTTACACCATTTGAAAGATAAACATCTCCTTAATCTAACCACGTTTTACGATTTCAAAAAGGTTTTACGGCGAAAGCATAAATTTAGAGTATGTTAGGACAGTACATTTACAAGAGTTGTGTGTAATGTTTTGTCAAGTCAAAGACAGGGTCACCAAAACCATAAAACCAGCTAAAATGATGCACTAACCTTTTACAATCTCCATCAGATGACACTCCTAGGACATTATGTTAGACAATGCATGCATTTTTAGTTCTATCAAGTTCATATTTATATCCAAAAACAGCGTTTTACTATGGCATTGATGTTGAGGAAATCGTTTCCCTCCAATAACCGGCAGTCAAGTCAGCGTCACAAATTAAATAATTAAAATTAGAAAACATTGGTAAAATATTATATTGTCATTTAAAGAATTATAGATTTACATCTTTTGAACGCAATCAACTTGCCAGATTTAAAAATAACCTTACTGGGAAATCACACTTTGCAATAATCTGAGCACTGCGCCCAGAAAAATACCGTTGCGATACAGACTAGACGTCATGTTGGGGAGATCTAAAATCGAAAATACTATGTAAATAATCCATTACCTTTGATTCTCTTCATCAGATGTCACTTCCAGGTATCACAGGTCCATAACGAATGTAGTTTTGTTCAAAAAAGCTCATCATTTATGTCCAAAAATCTCCGTCTCGTTAGCACATGATGTAAGCCAGCCGGACTTCTCGTCATGAACGAGGGGAAAAAAATATATTTCCGTTCGTTCAAACATGTCAAACGTTGTATAGCATAAATCATTAGGGCCTTTTTAACCAGAACATGAATAATATTCAAGGTGGACGAATGCATACTCTTTTATAACGTATTGGAACGAGGGTACCCAACATCAACTCGCGCGCAAGGTGTCTAATGGGCCATCATCGTTCCATGGCTCTTGTTCGGTCAGATCTCCCCTCCAGAAGACTCAAAACACTTTGTAAAGGCTGGTGACATCTAGTGGAAGCAATAGGAAGTGCCAAAATATTCCTAAACCCCTGTGTTTTTCAATGGGATAGGTTTAAAGTCAATACAACACATCAGGTATCCACTTCCTGTCAGAAAATGTCTCAGGGTTTTGCCTGCCAAATGAGTTCTGTTATACTCACAGACACCATTCAAACAGTTTTGGAAACTTTAGAGTGTTTTCTATCCATATATAATAAGTATATGCATATTCTAGTTACTGGGTAGGATTAGTAACCAGATTAAATCGGGTACATTTTTTTATCCAGACGTGCAAATGCTGCCCCCTAGACCCAACAGGTTAACAAGACATTTGTGGAGTGGT
>NW_025550493.1:0-12539 GCF_905237065.1 Salmo salar
CTACTCTATCAGTCCTTTACCCCTCCCTCTATCTGCTCTCTCAGTCCTTTACACTCCCTCTATCTGCTCTATCAGTCCTTTACCCCTCCTCTCTAATCTCTATCAGTCCTTACGCCTCCTCTCTCACTTCTCTATCGGTCCTTTGTGCCTCCCTCTAACTGCTCTATCGGTCCTTTAGCCCTCCCTCTAACTGCTCTATCAGTCCTTTACCCTCCCTCTCATCTACTCTATCAGTCCTTTACCCCTCCACTCTAACTACTCTATCAGTCCTTTACCCTCCCTCTAGCTACTCTATCAGTCCTTTAGCCTCCCTCTAACTACTCTATCAGTCCTTTACCCCTCCTCTAACTACTCTATCAGTCCTTTACCCTCCCTCTAACTACTCTATCAGTCCTTTACCCCTCCCTCTAACTACTCTATCAGTCCTTTACCCCTCCCTCTAACTACTCTATCAGTCCTTTACCCTCCCTCTAACTACTCTATCAGTCCTTTACCCCTCCCTCTAACTACTCTATCAGTCCTTTACCCGTCCCTCTAACTACTCTATCAGTCCTTTACCCTCCCTCTAACTACTCTATCAGTCCTTTACCTCTCCCTCTAACTACTCTATCAGTCCTTTACCCTCCCTCTAACTACTCTATCAGTCCTTTAGCCCTCCCTCTAACTACTCTATCAGTCCTTTACCCTCCCTCTAACTACTCTATCAGTCCTTTACCCCTCCCTCTAACTACTCTATCAGTCCTTTACCCTCCCTCTAACTACTCTATCAGTCCTTTACCCTCCCTCTAACTACTCTATCAGTCCTTTACCCTCCCTCTAACTACTCTATCAGTCCTTTACCCCTCCCTCTAACTACTCTATCAGTCCCTTTACCTCCTCCCTCTAACTACTCTATCAGTCCTTTACCCCTCCCTCTAACTACTCTATCAGTCCTTTACCCTCCCTCTAACTACTCTATCAGTCCTTTACCCTCCCTCTAACTACTCTATCAGTCCTTTGCCCTCCCTCTAACTACTCTATCAGTCCTTTACGCTCCCTCTAACTACTCTATCAGTCCTTTACCCCTCCCTCTAACTACTCTATCAGTCCTTTACCCCTCCCTCTAACTACTCTATCAGTCCTTTACCCCTCCCTCTAACTACTCTATCAGTCCTTTACCCCTCCCTCTAACTACTCTATCAGTCCTTTACCCTCCCTCTAACTACTCTATCAGTCCTTTACCCCTCCCTCTAACTACTCTATCAGTCCTTTGCCCTCCCTCTAACTACTCTATCAGTCCTTTACCCTCCCTCTAACTTCTCTATCAGTCCTTTGCCCTCCCTCTACTACTCTATCAGTCTTTACCCTCCCTCTAACTACTCTATCAGTCCTTTACCCCTCCCTCTAACTACTCTATCAGTCCTTTACCCCTCCCTCTAACTACTCTATCAGTCCTTTACCCCTCCCTCTAACTACTCTATCAGTCCTTTACCCCTCCCTCTAACTACTCTATCAGTCCTTTGCCCCTCCCTCTAACTACTCTATCAGTCCTTTAGCCCTCCCTCTAACTACTCTATCAGTCCTTTACCCTCCCTCTAACTACTCTATCAGTCCTTTACCCCTCCCTCTAACTACTCTATCAGTCCTTTACCCTCCCTCTAACTACTCTATCAGTCCTTTACCCCTCCCTCTAACTACTCTATCAGTCCTTTACCCTCCCTCTAACTACTCTATCAGTCCTTTACCCCTCCCTCTAACTACTCTATCAGTCCTTTACCTCCCTCTAACTACTCTATCAGTCCTTTACCCTCCCTCTAACTACTCTATCAGTCCTTTGCCCCTCCCTCTAACTACTCTATCAGTCCCTTTCCTCCCTCTAACTACTCTATCAGTCCTTTACCCCTCCCTCTAACTACTCTATCAGTCCTTTACCCCTCCCTCTAACTACTCTATCAGTCCTTTACCCCTCCCTCTAACTACTCTATCAGTCCTTTGCCCTCCCTCTAACTACTCTATCGGTCCTTTACCCTCCCTCTAACTACTCTATCAGTCCTTTACCCTCCCTCTAACTACTCTATCAGTCCTTTACCCCTCCCTCTAACTACTCTATCAGTCCTTTACGCCTCCCTCTAACTACTCTATCAGTCCTTTACCCTCCCTCTAACTACTCTATCAGTCCTTTACCCTCCCTCTAACTACTCTATCAGTCCTTTACCCTCCCTCTAACTACTCTATCAGTCCTTTACCCCTCCCTCTAACTACTCTATCAGTCCTTTACCCTCCCTCTAACTACTCTATCAGTCCTTTACCCTCCCTCTAACTACTCTATCAGTCCTTTACCCCTCCCTCTAACTACTCTATCAGTCCTTTACCCCTCCCTCTAACTACTCTATCAGTCCTTTACGCCTCCCTCTAACTACTCTATCAGTCCTTTGCCCCTCCCTCTAACTACTCTATCAGTCCTTTACCCCTCCCTCTAACTACTCTATCAGTCCTTTACCCCTCCCTCTAACTACTCTATCAGTCCTTTACCCCTCCCTCTAACTACTCTATCAGTCCTTTACCCCTCCCTCTAACTACTCTATCAGTCCTTTACCCCTCCCTCTAACTACTCTATCAGTCCTTTACCCTCCCTCTAACTACTCTATCAGTCCTTTACCCCTCCCTCTAACTACTCTATCAGTCCTTTACCCCTCCCTCTAACTACTCTATCAGTCCTTTACCCTCCCTCTAACTACTCTATCAGTCCTTTAGCCCTCCCTCTAACTACTCTATCAGTCCTTTACCCCTCCCTCTAACTACTCTATCAGTCCTTTACCCCTCCCTCTAACTACTCTATCAGTCCTTTACCCCTCCCTCTAACTACTCTATCAGTCCTTTTACCCCTCCCTCTAACTACTCTATCAGTCCTTTACCCTCCCTCTAACTACTCTATCAGTCCTTTACCCCTCCCTCTAACTACTCTATCAGTCCTTTACCCCTCCCTCTAACTACTCTATCAGTCCTTTACCCCTCCCTCTAACTACTCTATCAGTCCTTTACCCCTCCCTCTAACTACTCTATCAGTCCTTTACCCCTCCCTCTAACTACTCTATCAGTCCTTTACCCTCCCTCTAACTACTCTATCAGTCCTTTACCCTCCCTCTAACTACTCTATCAGTCCTTTACCCCTCCCTCTAACTACTCTATCAGTCCTTTACCCCTCCCTCTAACTACTCTATCAGTCCTTTACCCCTCCCTCTAACTACTCTATCAGTCCTTTACCCTCCCTCTAACTACTCTATCAGTCCTTTACCCCTCCCTCTAACTACTCTATCAGTCCTTTAGCCTCCCTCTAACTACTCTATCAGTCCTTTACCCTCCCTCTAACTACTCTATCAGTCCTTTACCCCTCCCTCTAACTACTCTATCAGTCCTTTACCCCTCCCTCTAACTACTCTATCAGTCCTTTACCCCTCCCTCTAACTACTCTATCAGTCCTTTACCCCTCCCTCTAACTACTCTATCAGTCCTTTACCCCTCCCTCTAACTACTCTATCAGTCCTTTACCCCTCCCTCTAACTACTCTATCAGTCCTTTACCCTCCCTCTAACTACTCTATCAGTCCTTTACCCTCCCTCTAACTACTCTATCAGTCCTTTACCCCTCCCTCTAACTACTCTATCAGTCCTTTACCCCTCCCTCTAACTACTCTATCAGTCCTTTACCCCTCCCTCTAACTACTCTATCAGTCCTTTACCCCTCCCTCTAACTACTCTATCAGTCCTTTACCCTCCCTCTAACTACTCTATCAGTCCTTTACCCCTCCCTCTAACTACTCTATCAGTCCTTTACCCTCCCTCTAACTACTCTATCAGTCCTTTACCCCTCCCTCTAACTACTCTATCAGTCCTTTACCCCTCCCTCTAACTACTCTATCAGTCCTTTAGCCCTCCCTCTAACTACTCTATCAGTCCTTTACCCCTCCCTCTAACTACTCTATCAGTCCTTTACCCCTCCCTCTAACTACTCTATCAGTCCTTTACCGTCCCTCTAACTACTCTATCAGTCCTTTACTCCTCCCTCTAACTACTCTATCAGTCCTTTACCTCTCCCTCTAACTACTCTATCAGTCCTTTACCGTCCCTCTAACTACTCTATCAGTCCTTTACCCCTCCCTCTAACTACTCTATCAGTCCCTTTACCCCTCCCTCTAACTACTCTATCAGTCCTTTACCCCTCCCTCTAACTACTCTATCAGTCCTTTACCCTCCCTCTAACTACTCTATCAGTCCTTTACCCCTCCCTCTAACTACTCTATCAGTCCTTTACCCCTCCCTCTAACTACTCTATCAGTCCTTTACCCCTCCTCTAACTACTCTATCAGTCCTTTACCCCTCCCTCTAACTACTCTATCAGTCCTTTACCCCTCCCTCTAACTACTCTATCAGTCCTTTACCCTCCCTCTAACTACTCTATCAGTCCTTTACCCCTCCCTCTAACTACTCTATCAGTCCTTTACCCCTCCCTCTAACTACTCTATCAGTCCTTTACCCCTCCCTCTAACTACTCTATCAGTCCTTTACCCTCCCTCTAACTACTCTATCAGTCCTTTACCCCTCCCTCTAACTACTCTATCAGTCCTTTACCCCTCCCTCTAACTACTCTATCAGTCCTTTACCCTCCCTCTAACTACTCTATCAGTCCTTTACCCCTCCCTCTAACTACTCTATCAGTCCTTTACCCCTCCTCTAACTACTCTATCAGTCCTTTACCCCTCCCTCTAACTACTCTATCAGTCCTTTACCCCTCCCTCTAACTACTCTATCAGTCCTTTACCCCTCCCTCTAACTACTCTATCAGTCCTTTACCCCTCCCTCTAACTACTCTATCAGTCCTTTACCCCTCCCTCTAACTACTCTATCAGTCCTTTACCCCTCCCTCTAACTACTCTATCAGTCCTTTACCCTCCCTCTAACTACTCTATCAGTCCTTTACCCTCCCTCTAACTACTCTATCAGTCCTTTACCTCCCTCTAACTACTCTATCAGTCCTTTACCCCTCCCTCTAACTACTCTATCAGTCCTTTACCCTCCCTCTAACTACTCTATCAGTCCTTTACCCTCCCTCTAACTACTCTATCAGTCCTTTACCCTCCCTCTAACTACTCTATCAGTCCTTTACCCCTCCCTCTAACTACTCTATCAGTCCTTTACCCTCCCTCTAACTACTCTATCAGTCCTTTACCCCTCCCTCTAACTACTCTATCAGTCCTTTACCCCTCCCTCTAACTACTCTATCAGTCCTTTACCCCTCCCTCTAACTACTCTATCAGTCCTTTACCCCTCCCTCTAACTACTCTATCAGTCCTTTACCTCCCTCTAACTACTCTATCAGTCCTTTACCCCTCCCTCTAACTACTCTATCAGTCCTTTGCCCCTCCCTCTAACTACTCTATCAGTCCTTTACCCCTCCCTCTAACTACTCTATCAGTCCTTTACCCCTCCCTCTAACTACTCTATCAGTCCTTTACCCTCCCTCTAACTACTCTATCAGTCCTTTACCCCTCCCTCTAACTACTCTATCAGTCCTTTACCCTCCCTCTAACTACTCTATCAGTCCTTTACCCCTCCCTCTAACTACTCTATCAGTCCTTTACCCCTCCCTCTAACTACTCTATCAGTCCTTTACCCCTCCCTCTAACTACTCTATCAGTCCTTTACCCTCCCTCTAACTACTCTATCAGTCCTTTGCCCCTCCCTCTAACTACTCTATCAGTCCTTTACCCCTCCCTCTAACTACTCTATCAGTCCTTTACCCCTCCCTCTAACTACTCTATCAGTCCTTTACCCCTCCCTCTAACTACTCTATCAGTCCTTTACCCCTCCCTCTAACTACTCTATCAGTCCTTTACCCTCCCTCTAACTACTCTATCAGTCCTTTACCCTCCCTCTAACTACTCTATCAGTCCTTTACCCCTCCCTCTAACTACTCTATCGGTCCTTTACCCCTCCCTCTAACTACTCTATCAGTCCTTTGCCCCTCCCTCTAACTACTCTATCAGTCCTTTACCTCCCTCTAACTACTCTATCAGTCCTTTACCCTCCCTCTAACTACTCTATCAGTCCTTTACCCCTCCCTCTAACTACTCTATCAGTCCTTTACCCCTCCCTCTAACTACTCTATCAGTCCTTTACCGTCCCTCTAACTACTCTATCAGTCCTTTACCCCTCCCTCTAACTACTCTATCAGTCCTTTACCGTCCCTCTAACTACTCTATCAGTCCTTTACCCCTCCCTCTAACTACTCTATCAGTCCTTTACCCTCCCTCTAACTACTCTATCAGTCCTTTACCGTCCCTCTAACTACTCTATCAGTCCTTTACCCCTCCCTCTAACTACTCTATCAGTCCTTTACCGTCCCTCTAACTACTCTATCAGTCCTTTACCCCTCCCTCTAACTACTCTATCAGTCCTTTACCCCTCCCTCTAACTACTCTATCAGTCCTTTACCCCTCCCTCTAACTACTCTATCAGTCCTTTACCTCCCTCTAACTACTCTATCAGTCCTTTACCCCTCCCTCTAACTACTCTATCAGTCCTTTACCCCTCCCTCTAACTACTCTATCAGTCCTTTACCCCTCCCTCTAACTACTCTATCAGTCCTTTACCCCTCCCTCTAACTACTCTATCAGTCCTTTACCCCTCCCTCTAACTACTCTATCAGTCCTTTACCCTCCCTCTAACTACTCTATCAGTCCTTTACCCCTCCCTCTAACTACTCTATCAGTCCTTTACCCTCCCTCTAACTACTCTATCAGTCCTTTACCCCTCCCTCTAACTACTCTATCAGTCCTTTACCCCTCCCTCTAACTACTCTATCAGTCCTTTACCCCTCCCTCTAACTACTCTATCAGTCCTTTACCCTCCCTCTAACTACTCTATCAGTCCTTTACCCCTCCCTCTAACTACTCTATCAGTCCTTTACCCTCCCTCTAACTACTCTATCAGTCCTTTACCCCTCCCTCTAACTACTCTATCAGTCCTTTACCCCTCCCTCTAACTACTCTATCAGTCCTTTACCCTCCCTCTAACTACTCTATCAGTCGCTTTACCCTCCCTCTAACTACTCTATCAGTCCTTTGCCCTCCCTCTAACTACTCTATCAGTCCTTTACCCCTCCCTCTAACTACTCTATCAGTCCTTTACCCCTCCCTCTAACTACTCTATCAGTCCTTTACCCCTCCCTCTAACTACTCTATCAGTCCTTTACCCCTCCCTCTAACTACTCTATCAGTCCTTTACCCCTCCCTCTAACTACTCTATCAGTCCTTTACCCCTCCCTCTAACTACTCTATCAGTCCTTTACCCCTCCCTCTAACTACTCTATCAGTCCTTTACCCCTCCCTCTAACTACTCTATCAGTCCTTTACCCTCCCTCTAACTACTCTATCAGTCCTTTACCCCTCCCTCTAACTACTCTATCAGTCCTTTACCCCTCCCTCTAACTACTCTATCAGTCCTTTACCCCTCCCTCTAACTACTCTATCAGTCCTTTACCCCTCCCTCTAACTACTCTATCAGTCCTTTGCCCCTCCCTCTAACTACTCTATCAGTCCTTTACCCCTCCCTCTAACTACTCTATCAGTCCTTTACCCTCCCTCTAACTACTCTATCAGTCCTTTACCCTCCCTCTAACTACTCTATCAGTCCTTTACCCTCCCTCTAACTACTCTATCAGTCCTTTACCCTCCCTCTAACTACTCTATCAGTCCCTTTACCCCTCCCTCTAACTACTCTATCAGTCCTTTACCTCCTCTAACTACTCTATCAGTCCTTTACGCCTCCCTCTAACTACTCTATCAGTCCTTTACCCCTCCCTCTAACTACTCTATCAGTCCTTTACCCCTCCCTCTAACTACTCTATCAGTCCTTTACCCCTCCCTCTAACTACTCTATCAGTCCTTTACCCTCCCTCTAACTACTCTATCAGTCCTTTACCCCTCCCTCTAACTACTCTATCAGTCCTTTACCCCTCCCTCTAACTACTCTATCAGTCCTTTACCCCTCCCTCTAACTACTCTATCAGTCCTTTACCCTCCCTCTAACTACTCTATCAGTCCTTTACCCTCCCTCTAACTACTCTATCAGTCCTTTACCCCTCCCTCTAACTACTCTATCAGTCCTTTACCCCTCCCTCTAACTACTCTATCAGTCCTTTACCCCTCCCTCTAACTACTCTATCAGTCCTTTACCCCTCCCTCTAACTACTCTATCAGTCCTTTACCCCTCCCTCTAACTACTCTATCAGTCCTTTACCCCTCCCTCTAACTACTCTATCAGTCCTTTACCCCTCCCTCTAACTACTCTATCAGTCCTTTACCCCTCCCTCTAACTACTCTATCAGTCCTTTACCCTCCCTCTAACTACTCTATCAGTCCTTTACCCCTCCCTCTAACTACTCTATCAGTCCTTTACCCTCCCTCTAACTACTCTATCAGTCCTTTACCCCTCCCTCTAACTACTCTATCAGTCCTTTACCCCTCCCTCTAACTACTCTATCAGTCCTTTACCCTCCCTCTAACTACTCTATCAGTCCTTTACCCTCCCTCTAACTACTCTATCAGTCCTTTACCCTCCCTCTAACTACTCTATCAGTCCTTTACCCTCCCTCTAACTACTCTATCAGTCCTTTACCCCTCCCTCTAACTACTCTATCAGTCCTTTACCCCTCCCTCTAACTACTCTATCAGTCCCTTTACCCCTCCCTCTAACTACTCTATCAGTCCTTTACCCCTCCCTCTAACTACTCTATCAGTCCTTTACCCTCCCTCTAACTACTCTATCAGTCCTTTACCCCTCCCTCTAACTACTCTATCAGTCCTTTAGCCTCCCTCTAACTACTCTATCAGTCCTTTACCCCTCCCTCTAACTACTCTATCAGTCCTTTACCCCTCCCTCTAACTACTCTATCAGTCCTTTACCCCTCCCTCTAACTACTCTATCAGTCCTTTACCCCTCCCTCTAACTACTCTATCAGTCCTTTACCCTCCCTCTAACTACTCTATCAGTCCTTTACCCCTCCCTCTAACTACTCTATCAGTCCTTTACCCTCCCTCTAACTACTCTATCAGTCCTTTACCCTCCCTCTAACTACTCTATCAGTCCTTTACCTCCCTCTAACTACTCTATCAGTCCTTTACCCCTCCCTCTAACTACTCTATCAGTCCTTTACCGTCCCTCTAACTACTCTATCAGTCCTTTACCCCTCCCTCTAACTACTCTATCAGTCCTTTACCCCTCCCTCTAACTACTCTATCAGTCCTTTACCCCTCCCTCTAACTACTCTATCAGTCCTTTACCCCTCCCTCTAACTACTCTATCAGTCCTTTGCCCTCCCTCTAACTACTCTATCAGTCCTTTACCCCTCCCTCTAACTACTCTATCAGTCCTTTACCCCTCCCTCTAACTACTCTATCAGTCCTTTACCCCTCCCTCTAACTACTCTATCAGTCCTTTACCCCTCCCTCTAACTACTCTATCAGTCCTTTACCCCTCCCTCTAACTACTCTATCAGTCCTTTACCGTCCCTCTAACTACTCTATCAGTCCTTTACCCCTCCCTCTAACTACTCTATCAGTCCTTTAGCCTCCCTCTAACTACTCTATCAGTCCTTTACCCCTCCTCTAACTACTCTATCAGTCCTTTACCCCTCCCTCTAACTGCTCTATCAGTCCTTTACCCCTCCCTCTAACTACTCTATCAGTCCTTTACCCCTCCCTCTAACTACTCTATCAGTCCTTTACCCTCCCTCTAACTACTCTATCAGTCCTTTACCCCTCCCTCTAACTACTCTATCAGTCCTTTACCCTCCCTCTAACTACTCTATCAGTCCTTTACCCTCCCTCTAACTACTCTATCAGTCCTTTACCCTCCCTCTAACTACTCTATCAGTCCTTTACCCCTCCCTCTAACTACTCTATCAGTCCTTTACCCCTCCCTCTAACTACTCTATCAGTCCTTTACCCCTCCCTCTAACTACTCTATCAGTCCTTTACCCCTCCCTCTAACTACTCTATCAGTCCTTTACCCCTCCCTCTAACTACTCTATCAGTCCTTTACCCCTCCCTCTAACTACTCTATCAGTCCTTTACCCCTCCTCTAACTACTCTATCAGTCCTTTACCCCTCCCTCTAACTACTCTATCAGTCCTTTACCCTCCCTCTAACTACTCTATCAGTCCTTTACCCTCCCTCTAACTACTCTATCAGTCCTTTACCCCTCCCTCTAACTACTCTATCAGTCCTTTACCCCTCCCTCTAACTACTCTATCAGTCCTTTACCCCTCCCTCTAACTACTCTATCAGTCCTTTACCCTCCCTCTAACTACTCTATCAGTCCTTTACCCCTCCCTCTAACTACTCTATCAGTCCTTTACCCTCCCTCTAACTACTCTATCAGTCCTTTACCCTCCCTCTAACTACTCTATCAGTCCTTTACCCCTCCCTCTAACTACTCTATCAGTCCTTTACCCCTCCCTCTAACTACTCTATCAGTCCTTTACCCCTCCCTCTAACTACTCTATCAGTCCTTTACCCCTCCCTCTAACTACTCTATCAGTCCTTTACCCCTCCCTCTAACTACTCTATCAGTCCTTTACCCCTCCCTCTAACTACTCTATCAGTCCTTTACCCCTCCCTCTAACTACTCTATCAGTCCTTTACCCCTCCCTCTAACTACTCTATCAGTCCTTTACCCCTCCCTCTAACTACTCTATCAGTCCTTTACCCCTCCCTCTAACTACTCTATCAGTCCTTTACCCCTCCCTCTAACTACTCTATCAGTCCTTTACCCTCCCTCTAACTACTCTATCGGTCCTTTACCCCTCCCTCTAACTACTCTATCAGTCCTTTACCCCTCCCTCTAACTACTCTATCAGTCCTTTACCCCTCCTCTAACTACTCTATCAGTCCTTTACCCTCCCTCTAACTACTCTATCAGTCCTTTACCCTCCCTCTAACTACTCTATCAGTCCTTTACCCTCCTCTAACTACTCTATCAGTCCTTTACCCCTCCCTCTAACTACTCTATCAGTCCTTTACCCCTCCCTCTAACTACTCTATCAGTCCTTTACCCCTCCCTCTAACTACTCTATCAGTCCTTTACCCCTCCCTCTAACTACTCTATCAGTCCTTTACCCCTCCCTCTAACTACTCTATCAGTCCTTTACCCCTCCCTCTAATCTACTCTATCAGTCCTTTGCCCCTCCCTCTAACTACTCTATCAGTCCTTTACCCCTCCCTCTAACTACTCTATCAGTCCTTTACGCCTCCCTCTAACTACTCTATCAGTCCTTTACCCTCCCTCTAACTACTCTATCAGTCCTTTAGCCTCCCTCTAACTACTCTATCAGTCCTTTACCCTCCCTCTAACTACTCTATCAGTCCTTTACCCTCCCTCTAACTTACTCTATCAGTCCTTTAGCCTCCCTCTAACTACTCTATCAGTCCTTTACCCCTCCCTCTAACTACTCTATCAGTCCTTTACCCCTCCCTCTAACTACTCTATCAGTCCTTTACCCCTCCCTCTAACTACTCTATCGGTCCTTTCCCCTCCCTCTACTACTCTATCAGTCCTTTGCCCCTCCTCTAACTACTCTATCAGTCCTTTACCCCTCCCTCTAACTACTCTATCAGTCCTTTACCCCTCCCTCTAACTACTCTATCAGTCCTTTACCCTCCCTCTAACTACTCTATCAGTCCTTTACCCTCCCTCTAACTACTCTATCAGTCCTTTACCCTCCCTCTAACTACTCTATCAGTCCTTTACCCTCCCTCTAACTACTCTATCAGTCCTTTACCCCTCCTCTAACTACTCTATCAGTCCTTTACCCTCCCTCTAACTACTCTATCAGTCCTTTACCCCTCCCTCTAACTACTCTATCAGTCCTTTACCCCTCCCTCTAACTACTCTATCAGTCCTTTACCCTCCCTCTAACTACTCTATCAGTCCTTTACCTCCTCTAACTACTCTATCAGTCCTTTACCCTCCCTCTAACTACTCTATCAGTCCTTTCCCTCCCTCTAACTACTCTATCAGTCCTTTGCCGTCCCTCTAACTACTCTATCAGTCCTTTACCCCTCCCTCTAACTACTCTATCAGTCCTTTACCCTCCCTCTAACTACTCTATCAGTCCTTTACCCCTCCCTCTAACTACTCTATCAGTCCTTTACCCCTCCTCTAACTACTCTATCAGTCCTTTACCCTCCCTCTAACTACTCTATCAGTCGCTCCCCTCCCTCTAACTACTCTATCAGTCCTTTACCCTCCCTCTAACTACTCTATCAGTCTTTACCCTCCCTCTAACTACTCTATCAGTCTTTACCCCTCCCTCTAACTACTCTATCAGTCCTTTACCCCTCCCTCTAACTACTCTATCAGTCCTTTACCCTCCCTCCCTCTAACTACTCTATCAGTCCTTTACCCCTCCCTCTAACTACTCTATCAGTCCTTTACCCTCCCTCTAACTACTCTATCAGTCCCTTTTACCCTCCCTCTAACTACTCTATCAGTCCTTTACCC
>NW_025550494.1:0-24209 GCF_905237065.1 Salmo salar
TTTGTTCAAATGTTTTAATTTTCCAAATGTTCCTCAGTCAGAGCTTCAATTGTTTTAAATATGAGAAAGAGAGCAAAATCCAGCCAATGGAAACAAAGTTCAAAACAACAATCATGTACAAAGTTCGTAACGCACATATCACAAAAACTTCATCGGTGCCAAACATGAGGGCAAGTATCTGAGGTAAATTATCAATTTGCAGCTAAGTTAACATAAATATATAAATGTGGTGAAATATGACCATAATAAATTTAGGAATGATTTTTTTTACTATGCGCCATCTGAAATTGTAATTTAACAACGCCTGTAGATCGCCAGCTACCGTATCTATAGGTAGTGTGCTGAAATGCTATGTATAGATATTGATGATACTGTGAATATATGAGGGATTGTGTTTAGGGAAAAAAGAAAATATAATATTTAGCAAGTGCAAGAATATATGTTGTTAGCCAATCAAACTGTTTGACCACAGGGGCAACACTTGAACCGGTAATTTAACAACGTCTGTAGATCGCTAGCCACTGTAAACAAGGCTTACAAAGCTTCATAAACCTGTAAAATCGGGAGTTAAGAATTATAATGTCTCAAAGTTGAATTTAACGATGAATGTTTATTTTCGTTTTTTCATGGTATGGGTATGCAGTTGAAATGTATCAAGGATATGTGTTATGAATTGAACTCAACTGAATTTAAATGCATATGAGTGAATAATCAACCCAACTCCTAAGCCGGCACCCCCAAATCCACACCACTGATATCATCCTATGCCCTGTCCTCCTCCCAGGAGACCCATCATGCAAACAATTCTTTATATACCAATAAGGTTATGCTGTCACTTGTCACTGCACCCACCAGCCATGGAGACACTGTTTTGTTTTTTTCTTGCATCCTAAGAGAAACTCCAGACGCCTTCTTGCGGAGTATCCGCGCCACACTCAGGCAAGGGCTGGTGGCTGCGAGCCCGCTGGTGCTCAGGGCCCCCCGGTGAGGGCTAAGAAGTGGGAGGAAGTGGGAGGCAGAGGCCTGAGCCCGCGTCATCTCTTGAGGGAGGTGACCCGGGAGTGGTGCCCTGAGCCGACGGTTCAGTTCGGCAAGCACCAGGGCTGACCAAAATATGGAGAATGACGTGGCTATATGGGTGCAGGTAACAGATCAGAAGGAGAGGGCGCGAGAACGCAGGCCTGTTAAATGATGCCGGCCACAACTGACTATGTATCAGTGCGCCTGTATCCGCTTCATGAGATGGTGTGTTAAACCGTTTAGCTTAAATCTGTTCCAGCCACAGAGTGTTTAATTTTCTCATTTTACATGTAAGATGTAACCGTTGCTCTGACAGTTAATTATTGCGATTTCAGGCCAGGAGGTAAACGCCTCGTGGATCAAAGGCGAAAAGGGACACGCCGCAGGACCCGTGTTGAGGCTAGGTGCGGACAGGATAAAGTAAGGGGCGCGTGGTCTTTTGTGTTTTCAATGTTATTCATCTTTACCAGTGCAAGAACATATCCAACGCCTCTCTGGGTTTTCGTCTCACACATAGTGCTAGAGCATGGGAGGACGAGACACCTCTGCTATCCTGGGAGTGCGATGCCTGATTAGCTAAGATCTGCAACGCAGAGATTAGAGGGGTAGCTGCTGTGGCTAGGCCCGCTTAGCCAGCACCATTCACCAGTACCACCAGCCTGTGGAGTGCGGCTACGAAGTTATATATATAAAGGAAGGACCTCACTTGTTGCATACAGTGGAAAATGATGATAATTGCATGTTGTTTTGTGTGGGATGTCTGCGATCTCTGCGTTTTTTAAGGCGACGGCTTCTGGTGAACTGTAGGCTAAGAGGGAAACCGCTTTCAGCCTGCAGTTTAATGAGTGAATGGATAATATGAATTTTATTTAGTCATAATCCTTCTCGTGGATGAGGAGGGGTGTTTTTTTGCTCAAAAGTACCTGCCATCGACCGATCTATTTGACGCAGAGCTGGTCAAAGCAGCTGCTGATATAGAAAGGTTTTTATACCACTATTAATTGACATAGGACATTCTGATACGCTTTTATATTCAGTTGAAGTTTGCGGTTATAATAGTGTTTTAAATATTTTTCCATCATCAGTCCGTAAGTAAATGTAATGGTAAGAGTCATCTGGGTTTAGAGGAGAGTCACTGCATGTATGCACTATTTAATATCTTACCTTGTCATTGTAGTGGGCTAATCACATGTATCTTCGTAAGTGTATTTAATATGACTCTTCTTTCTTCTTTCCATTTTAATCACTAATTTCATTTCAGTTTTACACTCAAACTTGACCAATACCTCATTTAATATTTTAATTGAATTACTGTTATCTACATTTGTAATATGTCTGTCAATTCATGCTTGCATTTATTTATATTATTCATTCATTCATTTAATTACAATTTATTTCTGTGTCACTGCAAAAGCCAGAGCCCCACAGGTCCCCTGAACGTCTCCCTCGGCCTCTGTCAACTTCACAGGTCCCAAGTCATGGCTGGTCATGCCCAGAGCGAAGAGGAGGACGGCCCCGCAGTCCTTCCTGCCTCCAAGGCCCTCCTCAAAAAGTGCTTATGCAAATTCTTAACAACTGTAATTACTCCACATTGTTAAGATATTAAACACTATGCCAAATTGGACACCAATTTGATTACCATCCCTTCTCCCCGCCCCATCACTCCCCCCTTCCTTCACTCAATGCTCCCAGAGAGTTGGCGCTCATCCCTCTACCAAGGAGCAGCAGCGTGGATCGGCCACACGCTGTTCACCAGGAACAGTTTTGGGAGGTCGACACCCACCCGACTGGTCACGCGGGTGGACGCCTCCCAACCGCGGGCCGATCCACAATCAGCCACCCGCATATCCTGACCCCAACTTCTATTGTCAGTTGTTCTAAGATGCCCGTGACGTATATGGGCTACAGTTTGGCATGTCCCAGTCTGGGCAGAGGTAACCTGCAGGTTGGGCCTCTACAAGACCATCCAGTGGAATCGACCGCTGGTATCTCGCGGCCACCGAGTACCTGGAATGCGGTGGTGTAAGAAGAAGGTCGCGGGTGGTACATGTAGTAGTTGGAGCTTCGCATCGCTGCCAGTTTCAGCAATATGAATACAAGTAAGTTACAAGATTTTGTTAGTTAGTATGAAAATGAATGCATGTATTCATATGCTTTATACTCTCTCTCTCTCTCTCTAGGTGTCTGTGACTCATGGCTGTGAGGATGCTGAGGTCATGCACTTGGGGAACAGTGCGTCACAGACTCCACAGCAAGCTGTGAAAGTACAGCGAGTCGATGCGGAGTTGTATACGGCACCTGGGGAGTGCGAGTGGCTTTGGCCTTGAGCACTGGGGCGGCAGTTATTTATCCACCGGATGCCGGCCTCACCATTCGGGTTGCTGACAGTTATAGCCAAGGACGTGCTGTGCGGCTGGACGAGGTGAAGGCTAGGGTTAACTCCATCAGGGTCCATCTTAAAGATGGATTACAAAGAAGGGGTGGGAGTTTTACTTAGAAATGTAAAGTATAAGTATGTGATTGTGTGTGTGTGTGTGTATGTATATATATATATATATATATAATAAATAATATTAATTAAAATAACTGACCTTTCTGTTTTGTGTGTTGGTTCCAGGTGACTGGGAAGCTTGTGGGTACGCCGCAGACACGGGCCGCCATTGGGGTTACCAACGTGGTGAAGAGGCATGGGCAGGTTTCGTCAGTGTCCTCACTGCTGGTGAGGGCGAGGGCCTGCCCTCATGGCGGGCTGGTCCCATGGGATGCTTGGGCGCGCCCAGCCTGGGCATGTATGCGTGGATGAGACTGCTGTCTAGTTTGATCAAAGACAGCTGCCATGTTCAATGAGTGGGACCGGGTTGGGGTTCGGTGATATCTGGCACCTGATGCGGCGGTTCGCGTCAGGTGTATACGGACGAGCTACCAGCTCTACGGTCCCTTCATGCGGCAGCCAAAGCGTCAGTCTGCATTGAGTGGGATGCAGGCGGCGTCGAGATGCTGAGAGGCCAAGAGGTTGAGTGGAGGGGAAGACGGATGGTTGGGCTCACCGCCGAGGCGGAGGTTTTGGAGGAAGATCGGCAGGAAGGAGATGGCGCTTCACTGTTCAGGGCAGACCTGGGGGGCCGCGCGATCTGAAGACCTGAGATCAACGGCAGAAGGGGGTGAGTACCCCTGGGCATCCGGATTAACATCCAGGAAATCTGGAATGAGCAGATCACCTCCACTGCATTGAGGATTCCACCGGTGTATGGCTGCACAATTTAGACTGGCAAAATCACAAGGGAGCAAAGTGGATTTTGCCGTCTATCGCTGGCGCAGGGGCTCAGCATCCTTGGAGCCATTCCACCTCCACCCAACGGTTATCCCAGGTAATTGTTGCAACAGTTTGTGGAGCTTAATAATGTTAACAGTGCAACAGCCTCGCACCCTAATTCATGTATGCTCTGAAGTGAGGAAATGAATGCATTTCCAGGCATTCGTTGGATGGACTGGTGAGGTGGATCGAGGACCGTGAAGTGCAGACAGAGCTGAGGGAAAGAACAGTGTGCAGCCCCTGCTCTCCCCACAGTGGCTACCTGCAGCACATACTAATAGTAGCCAAAGGGTGCTTGAAACAGGTTAAGGACTACTCCAAGTAGCAAGTAAGAAAAGAGTAAGAGGAATGAAACATTTACATCCCATTAACACTTCCCTACTCATTTTTGATTTTTTTTTTAATTTTTGTTATTAAACTCTCTCGGAGTGGAGTACCTGTACTTCGTGAGACTGACAGAGTGCGGCAGGATGTAGTGTGGGACCTGACTTCCGGAAGAGGCAGCCAGCCTGGTGAGCTGGGTTCAGAACGAGGAGGACGAGGTTTTCAGGAGGAGATGGACAGGATCAATCCTCATGTCACTTCCTAAGATCGCCCTCCAGCTCAGCGGCACCTCTGTAGGGGAAACCCGCTGACGCGATCCAGGTCTGGGCCATCCAGTCCCACTCCGCCCAGAAGACAAACCCTGAGGCTGATCAACACCGTTTCCCTCACTCCTGAACACTCCTCTGATTAGAGGTAAATTTATAATTGACCCCTTTCTGGGTGTTGAGAACAAAAATAATGCTATTGCAACAAAGGGAATTGAGATAAACTCATAATATCAAGTAATCATTCAGTAAACAAACAGGGTTATTAATTTTTTTAAACCATAATTTCAAAATAATCGCTAGTGTGATTTATCAGTTACACAATGTAAAATAACATCTATTTCCTTTGTAGAAACATCTTATGTGTGACATCGTCCTCATCGCATTCTTTTCATGTCTCTTTATCTTCAGGGGAGACTTCAAGGTCTTGATGCAATGCCGGGTACCAGCATGTCCGCAGGCTTGCCAGGGCTTGGTGGAGGGTGAGGAGCCGTCAGGGGCCGTGGACCGCAGGGTAGACGGTTTGGTGGCGCTTTGCATGCTGGCGCTGCCAGACTTTGACAAGCAACGTGCTTGATCTACCCTGCCCGCACCAGAAAGAGATCGCTCAGGGGGTTCAAGGCACTAAGGGAAGGTATTCATTATCCTAGGAAAAGACTCTCCAACTGCATGTTGTTAGTGTTCATGTCTCCACCTTAGCTATTATATTGCCTGCCATTACATTAAGGTTATATTTTTCAATGTTCTCTAATTATTTATCTCTCTGTTTCAGTTGCTTTCGACTCAACTCATGCAATTGGCCAGGCACCAGCCGCTTGGGGAGGCAATTCTGCATAGTTTGCCAAAGCCATCCCAGCGCCTACCATTCGCCGACAAAAGAGCAGGTGGGCGCTCATTCTGGCTGACTACGTGGGCTATCCGGGAGGCAGTGCTGAACAGCCCGAGGTTGATGGGTCAGATTTGCATTCAGCTCTTTGAGCTGGAATCAAAGAATACTGGCCATAGACATTAACTTATGGGAAGACTTGTTACATAAAGCCATGTGGTTAATGACAATCTGAGTGACAGTTGCGCTGTTTTCTACCTGTTTCAGGTACTGCAGAAGAGAGGGAGAGATGGTGCTGGTGCAGTGGATTGGGGCTCTGTTGCCCCCAACGCCCAGCCCCCCCCTCGCCAGCTCCTCCACTACTACTCAAGACCTTTTCCTTTTCATGCAACCACGATAAGAACCTTCACTCAGCCAGCTCACCTGAGCAAATCTCGCATGTTTCTCTCTGGGCCGTTACATGGTGGCCAGCTTCAGCCTTCCTCCAATGCTTGACAACGGCTTGAGAGAAGAGGATATGATGCATTAAAGAAGGCTGCATGCCGGGGAGCATATAACGCAGACATACTGGGGTGCACGGTTGTGCCGAGGCGGCGGAGAGGCAAAGCGTTGCGGAGCTTAGCGTGACATGCGGGGTACGGCGGCGTGAAAAAGATACGGGTGATTTTTAATAACTGCCTCAGCGCTGGATCGAGTGACGCGGTGTGTAGAGGTGTGAGCAATGAGATATAAGACTGGGTAAACTCATGGTAGGCAGTTATGAAAGGACACCAGAAAATCGTCATTTCCTGAGTTTTAATTAGCACACAACATTTTTATATTTTAAATCAGATATAGCAAAATGACAGAGATGAACCTGTAAAAGTATAGACATTAAAATATACAAAAACATGATTATAATAATTAAGGAAAATCAATTTTAGAGTTGCTAATAGAATAAATTGAATAGCTTATTGTAGGTATGGATAAAGTTATAAATATGAAATTGATAGATTTGTATAAGAACACACACAATATAATATATATATATATAAATGTTTCGATTGTAAAGATTGCCGATATTTGTTAGGATTTAAATTGCACACAATTTAAAAATCCTCGTGTCATTGTCATCACAGCTTAGATCTGGTGCACATGGCGATTAATATGTATTGTTGACAGACAGCATCAAGTTTTTTTCCTTGGGACAGAGAAGAATGGGAATATTTTAAGAGCGAAGATATTGCCCATTCTTCTCTGTCTAAGGAGGAGGGAAAGGGGTGTTTTGCTGGGTGAGAGGAGGAGTTTGGCAGCTGAATGTGTGGGTCAACAATGCATATTAAGTAGCATGTGCACCAGGTTAAACAGTGATGACAATAGACACAGAGGCCCAGGCTTGGAGTTTTAATGAAAGACAATTATTATTGCAATTTAAATCCAATGAACAAATGTCAGCAATCTTTACAAATCGAATAACACACAGTAATTAATGTAATGTTACAGTATATATATATATATTATATTGTGTGTGTGCATTCATACAGGCCCCCATTATTCTTTTTAACAGTCATGTGTATGTATAACATTAGGCGCCCCTAGTGCATCTTGGCCCGACCGGGACAGAAATGTCTATACTAGCAAAAGGTAAGCTTATTCATGTGTTATAGCTACTGCTTGTAGAAAAAGAACATTAGCTTAGCTCTACCAAAAAGTTGAGTTTTACTTGAAAATGTATTGATAAATCACTGTTTGATTTGTATATTTTAATGTCTATCCTAGTTTTTTACAGGTTCATCACTATCCTGTCTGTCTGTCTTTGCTATACAGTCCTTTAATTGAACTATGTAAATAAAATGTTAATGTGCTAATTAAAACATGCATTTTGCTTGGGAACGGACCGATGTTAGTCTGGTGTCTCGCCTCATAACTGCCTAACATGGTGACCCTACCAGTAGTCTTATAGACTACAGGCAGTTCTGAGGGTCATCATAACACAAGCCTCTACACCGCTACCAAGGTCTCGGTCCAGGTAGAGGGGAACAGTGAACTATTTACAAAAAAACGTCCAACCACCCAGCCAGTGGCTCAGTGTCCTTCACCTCTCGCCCTTTAGCGTCCTTCATTTCCGCCAGCCACTGGGCCACGGTCTTACCCCCCGCAGTCACAGAGCAGAACGCCACGGGCGGCTGTGGCTTCCCCCGCCCGCTCCGCAACCCGCGATTGGCGAGACGTAATGCTCACGTTGCCCTTCTCTTCCCGGCCGCCACGCCCTGTGTCGTCCGCCATCCTCTCCTCCTCGCCGTTGCCTGGCACTGGAGGAGGGAAGAGCGGTGTGTTGTCCTTGGGCTTGGGAGGGGCCGGAAGTGCGGGGGTTGTTGCTCCAGGTGGGCTGGCTGAATGGGCGCTTGGGCGGGCTGTCCTTGCTGGGTGGTCTGGCGGTGGACCGGGGCGGCGTAGGGAAAGGGAAGGGTGCTCTGGATTCCCGCTCTAGAGCGCATTCCTCCTCTGTTCCAATTGTCCAAATTGTTCCCATTACTCCTCTCCTCCAATCAGACGCTTCAGCTTATTCCAATTTAGAGAAAGAGAGCAAAAACCCGCCAATGAAGAGCCTAGCTTGTTCCAATTGGTTGTAAGCCAATCATCGCCTCCGAAATTGTCGTAACGTCACTTCATCACAAAATCGTTTTTTGGCAGCATTGACGATACCCGGTGAGTATATGAGAGAAAATGTTCAGAATTTGCAATGGATGTAACATCGACGGCTATATGTGATGAAATATGACTATAACACATCTAGCCATCTGACTTATTTGACTACAGGGGCTACCAAAAATGTTTATCTTAATGATGTTAGTGGATCGCTAGCTACTGTAGATATAGTATAGGGTGACGTTGCGCAGGAAAGTTAGCATTGCCTAACAAGGTTTACAAAGCTGACAAAGTGTATTTGACCGCTGACAACCCTGTAAAACGTTAGCTAACATTTATATCAACTCAGTTGGAATTCTATACTATTTAATTGACACTTTTCTTTCGTTTTTTGATGGCATGCCTTTGAAGTGTATGTAGTGTCTTTCTTTGTAAACTGAATTAAACTGCATTTGAAGTAATAATCAATGCCCCCCCCTTGCAGACCTATCAAGCAAATGTGAATTCCTTTATATGCATCTATTACTGTTATGCTGTCACTTGTCACTGCACTCCTCACTCATGATAATAGTTTATTCTTGCCTCCTAAAATGGAAAATCCTAGGTTCCGTTTCACCCCACACCCCAGGCAGTAAAAGTGGCCGCTGACGGCCCCCCTGCTTCGGGTGCTCAGGGCCCTCCTGTGAGGGCTAAGAAGTGGGAGGAAGTGGAGGCAGAGGCTCGAGCCAGCATCGTCTCCGAGGGAGGTGACCCTGGTGCAGAGCTGGTCGTCCTGAGCCGGTGCACAGTTCAGTTCAGCAAGTACCGGGGTCAGACCTTCAAGTGGTTGATGGAGAACGACGTGGGCTACATGGTGCATCAGAAGGAGAGGGAGCAAGAGCGCAGCGTTTCCCAGCATCCCTGATGGCCAACAAGGACGCCTTTGACTCGCTACTGGTGCGCCTATCCGGCCTTCGCGGAGATGGTCAGGTTCAACCGGGCGCACGAGGAAGCTAAAGTCCTGTCCTCCCAGCCAGGTGAGTTTGTTTAATTCTCCTCATTGTATGTAAGATGTAACTCTCTTGCTCTGAGAATTAATTGGTTCCATGCTGATTTCAGGCCAGGAGAGCAAGGCCCTTGTTGCCATCGGGAAGTACAAGTGGGACATGCTGCAGGACCTATACGAGGCTAAGGGTGCGGACAGGATAAAGTAAGGGGCACGTGTTTGTGTTTTCTATGTTCATATCAGTGTGTTTTATGCAACATTTTACATCTGAAATGTTCCCTCTGCTGTGTTTCACAGATATGTCAGGAGCATGAGGACGCAGACACCCGTTATCCTGGGAGTGCGATAGCCGCCTTGATTGACTTGATTGACTACATTCAGCGCAGAGACCAGGAGGGGAGTAGCTGCTGTGGCCAGCCCCGCCGCAGCCAGCACCACCCCGCCAGTAAAAACCCGCCCAAGAGTGAGGCTACGTAAGTGTTACATAACATCTTAAAGGAAAATATAATTCTACTTGTTCCACACAGTTGGAAATGATGACATATTTGCTATGTTTTGCTGTCCAAGGCATCTTGGTCCTGTGATCTCTGCGTTCCTGTCAAGGCGCTCTCTCACCCAGGTGAACTGCAGGCGAAGATGGAGAAGCTCATGGCTTCTCAGCTTGCAGTTCAAGGTGAGTGTCTAGTTACACATGTAAGATAATGTTAACTTTTTGAATATCAATCATTGATAGGATGTAACAAAATAATGAAATGAGTGTTGGTCAAGTTTGAGAGTAAAACTGAAATGAAATTAGTGTTTCAAATGGAAAAGAGAAACTCATGATTATGTGACATACAGAATGACAGCTACATGCAGGATGACAGCTACAATGACAAGGTAAGATATTAAATAGTGCATACATGCAGTGACTCTCCTCTAAACCCAGATGACTCTTACCAATACATTTCTTGGGCCGATGATAGGAAAAAATATTTAAAACACTAATATGTCAGCAAACTTTAACTGAATACTTATCAAATGTCCTATGTCAATTAATAGTGACGTAAAAACATACGTGTCTATGTCAGCAGCTGCTTTGACCAGCTCTGCGTCCGATAGCTCTGTCGGTGGCAGTGCCGGTCGAAGACACCCCTATATCACGTGGAAAGAGAAAGGATTGTGAGCTACACAGCTTATCCAAAAAGTTAACATTATCTTACATGTGTCAGCAATCTCTATACACAAAATAACACATCATAATTCCTCTCATGGGAATTAACATTACAACACCAACTAGGCGAATCACATAATAGTAATAAATGGTAGGGAGAAGTGGTGAAGTAATGTAAATACATTTTTGCAAGATTCTAAATTCAAATCTAAGGCTTTTATACAAAATAAGTGCTAGAACATGTTGAATTTAAAAAGTCAACATATTCTACAATATATGTAATCTATGTTGAACATTGGTTGACATCAATATTTTAAGTATGATTCTTCAATGTTGACATCTGAGGTAAAGGTTAAGTACATCCCAAGGATTCCTTATAGCACTATAAGCTTGTTTTTTAAAACATTTAATTGTACTTTTATTTAACTAGGAAAATCAGTTAAGAATAAATTCAACGAAGACCTAGGAACAGTGGGTTAACTGCCTTGTTCAGGGGCAGAACGACAGATTTTGACCTTGTCAGCTCAGGGATTCGACCTTGCAACCTTTCGGTTACTAGTCCAATGCGCTGACCTCATATAACTCACCGGTATCATCAATGGCTGCCAAAAAAGTTTTTATAGGCAATGCCAACTTGCCAGCGCAGCAGCAGGCGTCACCCTATTCTATAGCTACAGTAGTTAGCGATCTACAAACGCTATTAAAATACACCGTTTGGGTAGCCCCTGTTGTCAAACACTTCGATTGGCTAGACGTGTTATTGTCATATTTCATCACATCTAGTCGTTGATGTTACATTCATTGCAAATTAAGAACTTTTCCCTCATATACTCACCGGTATCATCAATGGCTGTCAAAAAAAGATTTTGTGATGAAGTGAAGTTAGACAATTTCGGAGGGCGATGATTGGCTTACAACCAATTGGAACAAGCTAGGCTCTTCATTGGCGGGTTTTTGCTCTCTTTCTCTAAATTGGAATAAGCTGAAGCGTCTGATTGGAGGAGAGGAGTAATGGGAACAATTTGGACAATTGGAACAGAGGAGGAATGCGCTCCATTGAGCTCTTCATTGCAACCCTGTTTAACTTTGATCTTCTCTTCTCTTACTCAAGAACACGTGCCTCTCCCACCTATTAGATATTCCTGACTCAAATAATATAACATCTAGCAGACGCTTTATCCAAAAGAGACTTACAGTCATGTTTGCATACATTTTACGTATGGCTGGTCCCAGGAATCAAACCCACTCTCCTGGCATGCAAGCGCCATGCTCTACCAACTGAGCTACAGAGAACCACATAATTTATACATGGGCATAACTGCATCCCAAGGATAGATGACATGGCATACTTTACACAGTGCACAGTCGGCTTTACTCTATTCCCTTCTATTGGCTGCTGCCTATATAGGCTACTGTACATATAAACTCAGCAAAAAGAAATGTCCCTTTTCCAGGCCCGTCTTTCAAAGATAATTCGTAAAAATCCAAATAACTTCACAGATCTACATTGTAAAGGGTTTAAACACTGTTTCCCATGCAAATGTTAAGTTTGCTTAAAATAAACGCAGTTGACAGTGAGAGGACGTTTATTTTTTTGCTGAGTTTAGTAGAAGTGTAGTTCTATAGTAAACATATTTAAAAAATGTATTTAAATGATATAGCCTAGGGGTTTTCAAACTTTTCTTGCCCAGAGACCCCGGCCAGGCAAACCAGGGACCCTCATCATATGTTAGCAAAAATATAAAATCACGTCTTATCAGGTGAATGATAATGGCAAGTAGAAGTAATCAACATTTTAAAAGTGAAGAGATTTGGTAGACAGTTATTGTTTTGACATCCCCACAGTTCCTTGGAAGAGGAAATGTAAAACTAACATAGTCTATTAGCTCGAAAGGTACCTTAGTGGCGTAGAGAATTTTGCATTCTTGAAGGCGTTGACACAAAGACATACAGTGCATTCAGAAAGTATTCAGACCCCTTGACTTTTTCCACAGTTTGCTACAATACAGCCGTATTCTAAAATGTATTAATAAATCTTCTTAGGGCTAGGTGTCCCGCTTAGCGGGACAACTTCCGTTGAAACTGAGGGCGCCCAATTCAAATAAACAATCATAAATATTATGGATTTTAAACATGTATGTACATATAAGTGTCTTATATCGGCTGAAAGCTTAAATTCTTGTTAATCTAACTGCACTGTCCAATTTACGGTATCTATTACAGCGATAACATGCCATGGGATTGTTTGAGGATGGCGCCCCACATCAAAATATTTTTCCACCGGCACAGGTTTCATACATTCACATATAACAATTAAATATTCACTTACTTTTTGAAAATCTTCCTCTGATTTGTCATCCAAAGGGTCCCAGCTATAACATGTAGTGTCGTTTTGTTAGATAAAATCCTTCTTTATATCCCAAAAGTCTGTTAGTTGGCGCCATCGATTTGAGTAATCCACTCGTTCAACTTGAAGAGAAAGGAATCAGAAAATCTACCCCTAAACTTTGTTTCAACAAGTCAAAATATCGTTTCAATATACTCCACAGATACCCTAAAATGTATTCAAGCTATAATATTTATTTTGGAAATACATTTTAGAATAAGGCTGTAACGTAGCAAAATGAGGGAAAAAGTTAAGGGGTCTGAATACTTTCCGAAGGCACAAATGGTATCCACGGTGCAGGGTTTCCATTAACCGGTAATAGCTGACTTTTGACCGATTTTAATTAAAAATAATAATAATAATTAGAATAATAATAGAAAAGCGATAATTAAAATTGGTGCCTGCCAATTATCTGGGAGAGTAATAAATGTTGTTTAGCTTATTCATTGCTGGAAATATACTGAAGAATATAAACGCAACATGCAACAATTTGAAAGATTTTACTGAGATTCCACAGTTCATATAGGGAAATCAGTCAATTGAAATAAATTCATTAGGCCCTGCAGCCAGTGTAATAAAGCCCTTTTTGGGGAAAACGAATAAGGTGGGAGCCAGGCCCAGTCAATCAGAATGAGTTTTTCCCCACAAAAGGGCTTAATTACAGACAGAAATACTCCCCAGCACAAACGATCTTGCAAGTGAAGAAGCCGGATGTGGAGGTCCTGGGCTGGCGTGGTTACACGTGGTCTGCAATTGTGAGGCCGGGTTGGACGTACTGCTAAATTCTGTAAAATGGAGTTGGAGGCAGTTTACGGTAGAGAAATTAACATTAAATTCTCTGGCAACAGCTCTGGTGGATATTCCTGAAGTCAGCATGTCAAATGCACGCTCCCTCAAAACTTGAGACATCTGTGGTATTGTGTCATGTGACAACTGCACATTTTAAAGTGGCATTTTATTGCCCCCAGCACAAGGGGCACATGTGTAATGGTAATGCTGTTTAATCAGCTTCTTAATATGCCACACCTGTCAGGTGGATGGATTATCTTGGCAAAGGAGAAATGCTCACTTACAGGGATGTAAACAAATTTGTGCACCAACTTTGAGAGAAATAAGCTTGTCGTGCATATGGAAGATTTTGGGGATTTTTTATTTCAGCTCATGAAACATGGGACCAACACTTTACATGTTGCATTTTATATTTTTGTTCAGTGTACATTTGACTGGTCATGCATATCAGTCTGTTATTTTGCATAATTTAGTGGAATTAAATTGGCGTGTGTACAGTATATTCGTTATGTATCTTATCACACTCGTACAGCATACATATACAGAGCCTTTGAGCGGAAAATCTGTCAGACAGCGCGAGAGCTGCTGCTACAGCATCTCATTCAGCAAATACATAGGCAAAGGAAGGCAGGCTTCATCAGCGTGTCACACACCACTTTGCAATGAGCTGAAGACGGTATGCATTTTGAAACCTGAAAGTTTTAATACATATTATGATGTGCAGGTCTTACCTTGCTTCAAAGTAGCCTAGCCAAAATCAGACCATATCTATGGAGGCAATTATTTTATATCAACTTTCTTTCATTGTCCATAGCCAAAGGCACAATCCTAGTCATATTAGCAACCCATGCTAGTTGTTGCATATTACATCTCCACTCTTTTACATTTCTGATGGATATTTGAATCTCTGTCATAGGAAACAGCTTGATGTGCAGTGCGCTTTTGACAGGGTTTCCTGCTAATTGCATTATGGAACAAACATTCACGCTTTCTCAACAAGCTGACCAATAGAATAGGTAAACTGTTCTACTATGGGGGAATAGTAGATTGACATAGGCTAGTGATTTTGCTACTCGTTACTTGTCTTGGCACAACGTGAAGTCTATACAGAAATGGTTTGTCGAGATCGGTGTGGAAGAACTTGACTGGCCTGCACAGAGCCCTGACCTCAACCCCATTGAACACCTTTGGGATGAATTGGAATGCCGACTGAGAGGCAGGCCTAATCGCCCAACATCAGTGCTCTTGTAGCTGAATGGAAGCAAGTCAGCGCAGCAATGTTCCAACATCTAGTGGAAAGGGAGGACCAACTCCATATTGATGCCCATGATTTTGGAATGAGATGTTCAACGAGCTGGTGTCCACACACTTTTGGTAATGTAGTGTATATACGCAGGCCAGGATAGGGTTTAGAATGGAATAAACAACTGTAGGTAAATTTGCCCAGTTTATTGTTTTCTCTGATAGTAAACATTAGCTGATCTTGCGTTTTTCAGATTTACAAAGTCAACACATTCTACAATATTTTCCATCTATGTTGAAAATTGGTTGACATAATGACATCAATATTTCAGGTATGATCCTTCAATGTTGACGTCAGCCTGAGTGGTTGGAATACCGTTGTTTTTGCACGTTGCCTCTCTGGAAATGGCAGATAGAATATAGTATGGCGCACTGATATTAGAAACATGCCTCTAGAATCGCTACTCAAAAACGTTCTTCAAACCGTCTACCGTGGTTCTCAAACGTCATATCTGGAGTAACAACCACCACATTTTATTTTGTGTGTAGGCCTAGTGTGTACATGGATAGTTGCATAATGCATGCAGAGCAGGGTCTATTTCTTTCAACCATCTCCAGGAGTGTGTAGACAATTTGCGGCGATAGGGCGCCTCGAGCGTTGATTGGCGTTGAACTATGAAGAGCCATCTCTGATGAGAGCGCATTTGGGATACTGTAATCTATCGAAAATACGGGTTAGCAGCTACCAGAACCACACCCGGAAAGTTATATACTTGCTTGCGAAAGGTAAGCTTGAGTTGCTCTGGTTCTATAAAATACTTAATGTTATAGCTGCTGCTGTTGAAAAGTCAAAGTTAACTATGTTATGGCCACGCATTCCCTTCAGACATCGTCGACATCTCTAACGCGCAGATAACAGTTACTGGGGCACCTTCAGACTAGCTAACACGTTCCGCTGCACTTCGGTGTGAGTAGCTAGCTATAACTTGTTACTTACCACATGTAATTACCACCACTTTATTCAGTGCTGCTGCATTCTAAAGTGCAACCCATTTATATTAAAACTGTTTCACTCCCCTCCATTTTGGAGTTTGTCTACTTTGAACTTTGTCTTCTAATATATAGATTCCTCTGGGAAAACATGGTTGTTGTATTTTACCATTTATTCTAAATTGTAGAAATGTGTTGATGTCAAACGTGTGAAATTATTAAAATGTCCATCTGCTGTCAACAGACTTGACTTTCTGGCTGCTAGGTGGAACAGCGTTTATATCAGCCCTCTGCAAAGTCTTATTTGCTGTGGATGGAGCCCCATCTGGCGGACAGAATCAGTACTGCACCAGCGGACGTGAAAGAAGACTGGTTTAAAAAAAAGAATCCAAGATGGCGACTTGTGAGTGTATCACAAATGTCTTTAGTTTATCCCCTCCTTGTTGGTAGGAGTTTCTGCTGTTTACAGATGTGAAAGTGTTCAAAGCACACACACTAAGCCTGACCTGTCATAGCTCTATGTAAAAGCTGCCACTAGATACAGATTTAAGATAAGTTTAGTTTCTACTAGCCTAGCAAAGAGTGTTATGGGGGAATGGAGGGGGGATACAGCCTGGTTTTTGTCTAACGACACCAATCACAGCACAGCCCGCTACTCTACATAACCCCCAGCCTGCTCTCCGGGTCGGTGAAAGGCATCTGTTAGAATCTTTTAAATAGTATCTCCAAAAGTGCTGTGTGTGTATAGCGGTGGTTGACTTGTGTTTTAAGTAATTGTGAGTATCAGCGTGGTTCCAGAGATTAACCGTCAATGAGACTGCTAGAAGATATTGCCCATTCTTCTCTGTCCAAGGAGGAGGGAAACGGGGGGTTTTGCTGGGTGAGAGGAGGAGTTTGGCAGCTGCTGTGTGTGTCAACAATGCATATTAAGTAGCCATGTGCACCAGGTCTAAACAGTGATGACAATAGACACAGAGGCCCAGTCTTGGAGTTTTAATGAAAGACAATTATTATTGCAATTTAAATCCAATGAACAAATGTCAGCAATCTTTACAAATCGAATAACACACAGTAATTAATGTAATGTTACAGTATATATATATATATATTATATTGTGTGTGTGTGCATTCATACAGGCTCTATCTATTTCTTTTAACAGTCATGTGTATGTATAACATTGGCGCTAGTGCATCTTGGCCCGACCTGTGGACAGAAATGTCTATACTAGCAAAAGGTAAGCTATTCATGTGTTATAGCTACTGCTGTAGAAAAAGAACATTAGCTTAGCTCTACCAAAAAGTTGAGTTTTCACTTGAAAATGTATTGATAAATCATGTTTGATTTGTATATTTTAATGTCTATCCTAGTTTTTTTACAGGTTCATCACTATCCTGTCTGTCTGTCTTTGCTATACAGTCCTTTAATTGAACTATGTAAATAAAATGTTAATGTGCTAATTAAAACATGCATTTTGCTTGGGAACGGACCGATGTTAGTCTGGTGTCTCGCCTCATAACTGCCTACCATGGGTGACCCTACCAGTAGTCTTATAGACTACAGGCAGTTCTGAGGGTCATCATAACACACAAGCCTCTACACCGCGCTCAAGGTCTCGGTCCAGGTAGAGGGGAACAGTGAACTATTTACAAAAAAAAACGTCCAACCACCCAGCCAGTGGCTCAGTGTCCTTCACCTCTCCCTTTAGCGTCCTTCATTTCCGCCAGCCACTGGGCCACGGTCTTACCCCCCGCAGTCACAGAGCAGAACGCTACGCCGCCGAAGCGGCTGCTGGCCCGTCTCCCGCCGCTTCGGCAACCCGCATTTGGCGCAGACGTAATGCTCACGTTGCCTTCTCTTCCCGGCCGCCACGCCCTCTGTGTCGTCCGCCATCCTCTTCCTCCTCCAAGCCGTTGTCCTTGGCACTGGAGGAGGTGAAGAGCGGCCCGTATGTTGTCCTTGGGCTTGGGAGGGGCCGGGAAGTGCGGGGGTTGTTGCTCCAGGTGGGCTGGCTGAATGGGCGCTTGGGCGGGCTGTCCTTGCTGGGTGGTCTGGCGTGGGACCGGGGGGCGGCGTAGGGAAAGGGAAGGGTGCCTGGATTCCCCTCCCGCTGGTAGTGGAGGGGCTTGGCTTCAGGGGAGGGGCTGGGCGGTGACGCTGGGGGCAACAGCGAGCCCCAATCCCTGCTGCAGCACCATCCTCTCCCTCTCCTTCTGACGCCGAGAGTACCTGAAACAGGTAGAGAAAACAAACGCAAGCTGTCACTCAGATTGTCATTAGTCACATGGCTTTATGTAACAAGTCTTCCATAAGTTAATGTCTTACCACTGACTGATGGTCCTTTGATTCAGCTCAAAGAGCTGAATGTTGGTCTGGGCCATCAACCTCGGGCTGTTCAGCACTGCCTCCCGGATGGCCACGTAGTCAGCCAGAATGAGCGCCCACCTGCTCTTTTGACGCCGGCAGACTGCGTGGCGCTGGGATGGATTTGGCAGAGCTGACTGCAAATTGCCTCCACCAAACGGCTGGTGCCTGGCCAATTGGCAGGGCCCGAGTTGAGTCCGAGAAGGCAACTGAAACAGAGGAGATAAATAATTAGAGAACATTGAAAAATGATGAACCTTAATGTAAAGGCAGGCAATATAATAGTAAGGTGGAGGACATGAACACTAACAACATACCGTTGGAGAGAGTCTTTTCCTAGGATAATGGACGACTTCCCCTTCGATGCCTTGAACCGCCCCTGAACGATCCTCTCCTGGTGCCGGGCAGGGTAGATCAAACGTTGCTTGTCAAAGTCTGGCAGCGCCAGCCACAGCGCCACCAGACCGTCTACCCTGCGGTCCGACAGCCCCTGACGGCTCCTCACCTCCACCAAGGCCCTGGCAAGCCTGCGGACATGCTGGTACCCCCGGCATTGCATCAGGGCCTTGAGTCTCCCCCCTGAAGATAAAGAGACATGAAAGAATCGATGAGGACGATGTCACACATAAGATGTTTCTACAAAGGAAATAGATGTTATTTTACATTGTGTAACTGATAAATCACACTGACGGATTATTTTGAAATTAAACTAGGTTTAAAAAAAATTAATAACCCTGTTTGTTTACTGAATGATTACTGTGAGTATTAATGGAGTTTAGGTCTCAATTCCACATTTCAAAGAGGTTGCAATAGCATGTATTTTTGTTCTCAACACCAGAAAAGGTCAATTATAATTACCTCTGAATCAGAGGAGTGTTCAGGGTGAGGAGAACCGTGTTGATCAGGGGCCTCAGGAGAGCTTCCGTCTTCAGGGGCGGTGGGACTGGATGGCCCAGACCTGGGTGCGTCAGCGGGTTCCCCTGACAGAGGTGCCGCTGAGCTGGAGGACGGGGCGATCATGGGAGTGACATGAGGGATGTGGACCGTCGGGTCCACATCCTCCTGAAAGCCCCTCGTCCTCCTCGTCGAGCAGCTCGACGGCGGCTGCCTCTTCCGGAAAGTCAGGGTCCACACTGACATCCTGCAGCACTCTGCCAGTCTGCGAGTACAGGTACTCCACTCCGAGGAGTTCCCCTATTAAAGCAAAAAATATATTTAAAAAAAAATCAGGCAAAAGCAGAGTAGGGAAGTGTTAATGGGATGTAAATGTTCATTCTCTTACTCGACTTACCCGTGTACTTGCTAGGCTTGGAGTAGTCCTTAACCTGTTCCTTGCCAAGCACCCTTTGGCTGCTAAGGTTAAGGATGTGCTGCAGGTGGCCACTGTAGGAGAGCAGGGGCTGCCTGTTCTTTCCCTCAACTGCTGTCTGCGCACGGTCCTCGTTCCACCTCACCAGTCCATCCAACAGGAATGCCTGGAAATGCATTGCATTTGCCCTGGTACCTGAGAGAACAATACATGATTAGGGTGGGAGAGCTGTTGCTGTTAACATTAAACATTAAGCTCCACAATGACAATTACCTGGGATGAACCGGTTGAGGTGGAGGTGGAATGACTCCAAGGATGTGGAGCCCCGTGGCGCAGCGATAAACCGGCAAAATCACGCTGCCCTTGGTGATTTTGCCAGTCTCGTGTACAGCTGTACACCGGGTGGAGTCCTGTATGCAGTGGAGGTGGCGCCTCTGCTCATTCCAGATTTCCTGGATGCGGATTGAGTCCAGCAACGGGATGCCCAGGGTATCGACCCCCTTCTCGCCGTTGAAGGTCTCGAGGAGGTCAAGGAGAAGGACTTCAGTCGCCGCAGCCCCACGCGTACGACGCCGACAGTGAAGCGCCATCTCCTTCCTGCCGATCTTCCTCGAAACCTCCGCCTCGGTGAGGCCGACCATCCCGTGCTTCCCCTCCAGCTCAGACCTCTTGGCCTCCAGCAGTCTGCGGACATCGCCTGCATCCCACTCAAAGATGCAGACTGACAGCTGCCGCATGAAGGGACCGTAGAGCTGGTGGCTCTCAGTGGTGACACCTGACGCCGAACCGCCGCATCAGGTGCCAGATGTCCAGCCGAACCACCAGCCGGTCCCACTCATTGAACATGGCAGCTGTCTTTGATCCGCCGAAGCTGGAGCAGCAGTCTCGGTCCACGTACATGAGCTGGGGGCGCCACCCGGCGAGCCGGGTACCGCTCCATGAGACCAGCCGCCATGGGGAGCAGGCCCTCGCCCTCACCAGCAGTGAGGACACTGACGAGGACCTGCCCATGCTCGTTACCAACGTGGTAACCCAGGCGGCCGTGTCTGCAGCGGTACCCGCAAGCTTTTAGTCACCTGGAGACAGACACACAAAGACAGAAAGGTCAAGACGTTATTTTAATTAATTAATTAATTAATTAATTAATTATATATATATATATATATATATATATATATATATATATATATATATATACATCACACACACACACACACACACACACACACACACACACAAAATCAGACATGACTTATCTTTACATTTCTAAGTGAAAACTCACCTTCTTTGTAGAGTCCATCTTTAAGATGGACCCAAAGATGGAGGTGACCCTGGCCTTCACCTCGTCCAGCCGCGACAGCACGTCATGGCTGTAGACTGTCAGCAGCCAGACGGGTGAGGGCACGGGGGCATCTCCGGTGGATAAGTGAACTGCCGCCCAGTGCTCAAGGCCAGAAACTGCTCGCACTCCCGAGGTACCGTATACAACTCCGCATCCACGACTCGCTGTGACTTTCACACAGCTTGCTGTAGGTCTGTGACGCACTGTTCCCCAAAGTGCGCACCTCAGCATCCTCACAACCCGCAGGTCACAGGACAGCCTAGAGAGAGAGAGAGAGAGAGAGATATAAAGCATATGAATGACATGCATTCATTTTACTTTATTACTAACTAACAAAATCTTGTGAACTTACTTGTATGTCAATATTGCTGGAAACTGGCAGCGATGCCGAGCGTCCAGCTGACTGACAAGGTCCCGTGACCACCCCGCGACCTTCTTCTTACACCGACCGCATTCCAGGTACTCAGTGGCCATGAGATACCAGCGGTCGATGTCCAAGACCCTCCGGATGGTCTTGTAGAGCCCAGCCTTGCAGAGTGTGCCTCTGCACCCAGACTGGGGACATGCCAGCTTGTATGCCCATATACGTACGGGCATCCAAAGGAACAGCTGACATGCGAAGAAGGGGTCAGGGGATGCGGGTGGCTGATTGTAGATCGGCCGCGGTTGGGGAGGCGTCCACCACGTGACCAGGTCGGTGGCGAGTGTCGACCTCCCAAAACTGTTCCTGGTGAACAGCGGTGGCCGATCCACCGCTGCTGCTCCTTGGTGAGAGATGAACGCCAACTCTCTGGGAGCAGCAGCTGAGTGAGAGGAGAGAGTGATGGGGCGGGGAGAAGGGATGGTAATCAAATTGGTGTCCAATTTGGCATAGTGTTTAATATCTTAACAATGTGGAGTAATTACAGTTGATGAATTTACCTCAGCACTTTTTGAGAGGCCTTGGAGGCAGGAAGGACTGCCGGGGCAAATCCTCCTCTTCGCTCTGGGCATGGACCGGGGCATGGACCGGGACCTGTGAAGTTAGAGGCAGAGGCCGAGGGAGCGATCGGGGGACCTGTGGGGCTACGGCTTTTGCAGTGACACAGAAATAAATTGGTTAAATGAATGAATGAATGAATAAATAAAATAAATGCAAGCATGAATTGACAGACATATTACAAATGTAGATAACAGTGATTCAGTTAAAATATTAAATGAGTGTTGGTCAAGTTTGAGTGTAAAACTGAAATGAAATTAGTGATTAAAATGGAAAAGAGAAAGAGAAGTCATGATTAAGTGACATACAGAATGACAGCTACATGCAGGATGACAGCTACAATGACAAGGTAAGATATTAAATAGTGCATACATGCAGTGACTCTCCTCTAAACCCAGATGACTCTTACCAATACATTTCCTTGGGCTGATGATAGGAAAAAATATTTAAAACACTAATATGTCGGCAAACTTCAACTGAATACTTATCAAAACGTATCAGAATATCCTATGTCAATTAATAGTGGCGTAAAAACATACATGTGTCTATGTCAGCAGCTGCTTTGACCAGCTCTGCGTCCGATAGATCGGTCGATGGCAGTGCTGGTCGAGGGGAAGACACCCCTATATCACGTAAGAGAGAAAGGATTGTGAGCTACACAGCTTATCCAAAAAGTTCATATTTATCTTACATGTGTAACTTCACACTCACCTTGAACTGCAGGCTGAGAAGCAATAAGTTTCTTCATCTTCGCCTGCAGTTCACCAGGAGGCGAAGTGCGCCTTGAAAGGAACGCAGAGATCGCAGGACCAAGATGCCTTTGAAAACAAAACATAGCAAATATGTCATCATTTCCAACTGTGTGCAACAAGTAGAGTTATATTTTCCTTTAAGATGATATGTAACACTTACGTAGCCGCACTCTTGGGCCGGGTGGTGCTGGTGGGGCTGGTGCTGGCTGCGGCGGGCCTGGCCACAGCAGCTACCCCTCCTGGTCTCTGCGTTGGATGTAGCTAATCAAGGCGGCCATCGCACTCCCAGGATAACGGGGTGTCTGCGTCCTCATGCTCCTGACATATCTGTGTGTGAGACAAAGCAGAGGGAACGTTTCAGATGTAAAATGTTGCATAAAAAATAAAGAGATGAACATAGAAAACACAAAAGACACGCGCCCCTTACTTTATCCTGTCCGCACCCGTAGCCTCATACAGGTCCTGCAGCGTGTCCCACTTGTACTTCCCGATGCCAACAAGGGCCTTGCCCTCCTGGCCTGAAATCAGCACGGGAACCAATTAACTGTCAGAGCAACAGAGTTACATCTTACATAAAATGAGGAGAATTAAACAAACTCACCTGGCTGGGAGGACAGGACTTTAGCTTCCTCGTGCGCCCGGTTGAACCTGACCATCTCATCGAAGGCCGGATAGGCGCACGAGTAGCGAGTCAAGGCGTCCTTGTTGGCCATCAGGGGATGCTGGGAAACACTACGCTCTCGCGCCCTCGCCTTCTGATGCACTGTTACCACGTGCACCATGTAGCCACGTCGTTCTCCATCATCCACTTGAAGGTCTGACCCGGTACTTGCCGAACTGAACCGTGCACCGGCTCAGGACGACCATCTCTGCACCGGGGTCACCTCCCTCGGAGATGACGCGGGCTCGAGCCTCTGCCTCCACTTCCTCCCACTTCTTAGCCCTCCAGGAGGGCCCTGAGCACCGAAGCAGGGGGGCCGTCAGCGGCCACCTTCACTGCCTGAGGTGTGGCCTTGAGGACCCAACTCCTGTGAGGGCGTGAACCGGAACTTTGGAGTTTCCATCTTAGGATGCAAGAAAAAACAAAACAATTATCATGACTGATGAGTGCAGTGACAAGTGACAGCATAACTGTATTAGATACATATAAAGGAACTTACGTTTGCTTGATAGGTCTCCTAGGAGGAGGACAGGGCATAGGATGATATCAGTGGTATGGTTTGGGGGTGCCGGCTTAGGGTTAGGTTGATTATTCACCATATGCATTTAAATTCAGTTGAGTTAAATTCATAGAAAGACACATATCATACAATGCATTCAACTGCATAACTTCCAAACGCATGCCATGAAAAAGCGAAGGGAAATAGACAATTAAATAGTATAGAATTCCAACTTTGAGTTGAGCTATAAATGTTAGCTACGATTTTACAGGGTTTTGGTGGAGCTTTGTAAACCTTGTTTAAGTAGCTAAGCGATCTGCCAGACGTTGTTAAATTACACGAAGTTAGGAGTAGCCCCTGTGTCAAACAATTCGATTGGCTAA
>NW_025550495.1:0-19795 GCF_905237065.1 Salmo salar
CAGAGAGAGAGAGAGAAAAAGAGAGAAAGAAAAAAAAAAAGAGAAAAAAAAAAAGAGAGAGAGAGACAATGAACAAATAAAACATCAAGAGACGAGCAGACAATGAGACAACAGAGACAACAGAACAACAAGACAGACAGACAAGAGAGAAACAAAGAAGACAGACAGACAGACAAAGACAGAGAAAAGAGACAGACAGAAACAGAAGAGAGACAGAGAATAGAGACAGACACGCAACAGACAGACAGAAGAATGAGACAACCAGACAGACAGACAGAAGCCAAGACAATGAGAGCAATGAGAGGGGGCAAGAGAGAGACAATAGGGGAGAGAGAGAGAGAGACAATGAGAAGATCATCTAAACCTCCGTGCCCACTATGGGAGCACCATAATACTGGGACCCACTCAAAAGCGTTTTAATATGCAGTCGGTTGGCATACAGAGCTCCATGACCGCTATGGGTTTACCCTACCACTACGGACTCAAGTCAATGTAGGCTGCATATCAGTGATTTATGGAGGTTTGAAAAAAACATACTCTGTCAGTGTCCACATACTTTTGTCAGCCTGGTGATTGAAAGAGAACAAAACACTCAAAAAGGGTTTTAAATGCATTCAGGGGGCATACAGACCTCACCGCACGCTGTGGGACCACCATACTACGGACCCACTGAAAAACGTTTTAAATGCATTCGGTGGGCATTCAGACCTCCATGCCGGCTATGGGAGCACCCTCTACGGACCCAAGTAAATGGGGGCCGGAATAAGTGATTTATGGAGGATTTAAAAAAACAAAGTCTTTCACAGTCCACATACTTTGTTGGTCTGGTGATTGAATGAGAACAAAACACTCAAATATGTTTTAAATGCATTCAGGGGGCATCTAGACCTGCATTGACCACTATGGGACCAACCAACTACGGACCCAAATTGATGCTGCGGACCCAAATTTATAACTACGGACCCATTGACTTGGGTCCGTAGTATGCTGGTCCCCATAGTGGGCATGTAGGTCTAGATGCCCCCCTATATGGATGAAATATCATTTTGAAAATGTTGCTTCCCTATTCAATCACCAGGCCGACAAAAAGGATGTGGACACTGACAGACTATGTTTTTTTTCAAGACCTCCATATATCACTCATGCCGCCCCCTACTAACTTGGGTCCGTAGTATGGTGTTCCCATAGTGGTCATGGAGGTCTAGATGCCCCCTGAATGCATTTAAAATGTTTTTGAGTGTTTTGTTCCCATTCAATCACCAGGCCGACAAAAGTATGTGGACAATGACAGACTATGTTTTTTTTCAAGATCGCCATATATCACTCATGCCGGCCCCCATTGACTTGGGTCCATAGTAGGGTGCTCCCATAGTGGGCATGGAGTTGAAGATAACCCCTGAATGCATTTAAAACGTTTTTGAGTGTTTTGTTCCCATTCAATAACCAGTCCGAGAAAAGTATGTTTTTTCAAAACCTCCATAAATCACTCATGCCGGCCCCCATTAACTTGGGTCCATAGTATGGTGTTCCCATAGTTGGCATGGAGGTCTAGATGCCTTGAATGCATTTAAAACTCTATTGAGTGTTTTGTTCCCCATTCAATCACCAGGCCGACAAAAGTATGTGGACAATGACAGACTATGTTTTTTTCAAGACCGCCATATATCACTCATGCCGGCCCCCATTGACTTGGGTCCGTAGTAGGGTGCTCCCATAGTGGGCACGGAGGTGAAGATAACCCCTGAATGCATTTAAAACGTTTTTGAGTGTTTTGTTCCCATTCAGTAACCAGTCCGAGAAAAGTATGTTTTTTTTCAAAACCTCCAAAAAATCTCTCATGCCGGGCCCCCCATTGACTTGGGTCCGTAGTATGCTGGTCCCATAGTGGACATGTAGGTCTAGATGCCCCGATATGGATGAAATATCATTTTGAAAATGTTGCTTCCCATTCAATCACCAGGCCGAGAAAAGTATATGGACACTGACAGACAATGTTTTTTTGAAGACCTCCATATATCACTCATGCCGTCCCCCATTGACTTGAGTCCGTAGTAGGGTGCTCCCATATCGGGCACCAAGGTCTGTATTCCCACCGAATGCATTTAAAACCTTTTTGAGTGGGTCCGTAGTATGTTGTTCCCATAGTGGGCATGGAGGTCAAGATAACCCCCTGAATGCATGTAAAACATTTTTGAGTGTTTTGTTCCCATTCAATCACCAGTCCGACAAAAGTATATATTTTTCAAAACCTCCATAAATCACCCATGCCGGCCCCCTTTGACTTGAGTCCGTAGTAGGGTGCTCCCATAGTGTGCATGGAGGTCTGTATGCCAACTGAATGCATTTAAAACGTTTTCGAGTGTTTTGTTACCATCAATCACCAGGCCGACAAAAAGTATGTGGACACTGACAGAACATGTTTTTCAAACCTCCATAAATCTCGCATGCCAGCCCCCATTGACTTGAGTCCGTAGTAGGGTGCTCCCATAGCAAGCTTGGAGGTCTGTATGCCCACAAAATGCATTTAAAATGTTTTTTAGTGGGTCTGTAGTATGGTGTTCCCATAGTGGGCATGGAGGTCAAGATAACCCCTGAATGCATTTAAAACCTTTTCGAGTGTTTTGTTACCATTCAATCACCAGGCAACAAAAGTATGGGGAAACTGACAGACTTTGTTTTGACCTCCATATATCACTCATGCCGTCCCCCATTAACTTGGGTCCGTAATATGGTGTTCCCATAGTGGGCATGGAGGTCTAGATGCCCCCTGAATGCATTTAAAACCTTTTCGAGTGTTTTTTTATCATTCATTCACCAGGCCGACAGAAGTATGTGAAAACTGACAGACTTGTTGTTTTCAAAACCTCCATAAATCACTCATGCCGGCCCCCATTGACTTGAGTCCGTTGAAGGGTGCTCCCATAGTGGGCATGGAGGTCTGTATGCCAACCGAATGCATTTAAAAACGTTTTTGAGTGGGTCCATAGTATGGTGTTCAAATACTGGTCATGGAGGTCTAGATGCCCTCTGAATGCATTTAAAACCTTTTTGAGTGTTTTGTTCCCATTCAATCACCAGGCCGACAAAAGTATGTGGACACTGACAGACTATGTTTTTTTTTCAAGACCTCCATAAATCACGTATGCCGGCCCCCTTTGACTTGAGTCCGTAGTAGGGTGCTCCCATAGTGTGCATGGAGGTCTGTATGCCAACTAAATGCATTTAAAACGTTTTCGAGTGTTTGTTACCATCAATCACCAGGCCGACAAAAGGATGTGGACACTGACAGACTATGTTTTTTTTCAAGACCTCCATATATCACTCATGCCGGCCCCCACTAACTTGGGTCCGTAGTATGGTGTTCCCATAGTGGTCATGGAGGTCTAGATGCCCCCTGAATGCATTTAAAATGTTTTTGAGTGTTTTGTTCCCATTCAATCACCAGGCCGACAAAAGTATGTGGACAATGACAGACTATGTTTTTTTTTCAAGATCGCCATATATCACTCATGCCGGCCCCCATTGACTTGGGTCCATAGTAGGGTGCTCCCATAGTGGGCATGGAGTTGAAGATAACCCCTGAATGCATTTAAAACGTTTTTGAGTGTTTTGTTCCCATTCAATAACCAGTCCGAGAAAAGTATGTTTTTTTCAAAACCTCCATAAATCACTCATGCCGGCCCCCATTAACTTGGGTCCATAGTATGGTGTTCCCATAGTTGGCATGGAGGTCTAGATGCCCCTTGAATGCATTTAAAACTCTATTGAGTGTTTTGTTCCCATTCAATCACCAGGCCGACAAAAGTATGTGGACAATGACAGACTATGTTTTTTTCAAGACCGCCATATATCACTCATGCCGGCCCCCCCATTGACTTGGGTCCGTAGTAGGGTGCTCCCATAGTGGGCACGGAGGTGAAGATAACCCCTGAATGCATTTAAAACGTTTTTGAGTGTTTTGTTCCCATTCAGTAACCAGTCCGAGAAAAGTATGTTTTTTCAAAACCTCCAAAAATCTCTCATGCCGGCCCCCATTGACTTGGGTCCGTAGTATGCTGGTCCCATAGTGGACATGTAGGTCTAGATGCCCCCGATATGGATGAAATATCATTTTGAAAATGTTGCTTCCCATTCAATCACCAGGCCGAGAAAAGTATATGGACACTGACAGACAATGTTTTTTTTGAAGACCTCCATATATCACTCATGCCGTCCCCCATTGACTTGAGTCCGTAGTAGGGTGCTCCCATATCGGGCACCAAGGTCTGTATTCCCACCGAATGCATTTAAAACCTTTTTGAGTGGGTCCGTAGTATGTTGTTCCCATAGTGGGCATGGAGGTCAAGATAACCCCTGAATGCATGTAAAACATTTTTGAGTGTTTTGTTCCCATTCAATCACCAGTCCGACAAAAGTATATATTTTTCAAAACCTCCATAAATCACCCATGCCGGCCCCCTTTGACTTGAGTCCGTAGTAGGGTGCTCCCATAGTGTGCATGGAGGTCTGTATGCCAACTGAATGCATTTAAAACGTTTTCGAGTGTTTTGTTACCATCAATCACCAGGCCGACAAAAGTATGTGGACACTGACAGAACATGTTTTTCAAACCTCCATAAATCTCGCATGCCAGCCCCCATTGACTTGAGTCCGTAGTAGGGTGCTCCCATAGCAAGCTTGGAGGTCTGTATGCCCACAAAATGCATTTAAAATGTTTTTTAGTGGGTCTGTAGTATGGTGTTCCCATAGTGGGCATGGAGGTCAAGATAACCCCTGAATGCATTTTAAAACCTTTTCGAGTGTTTTGTTACCATTCAATCACCAGGCAACAAAAGTATGGGGGGAAACTGACAGACTTTGTTTTGACCTCCATATATCACTCATGCCGTCCCCCATTAACTTGGGTCCGTAATATGGTGTTCCCATAGTGGGCATGGAGGTCTAGATGCCCCCTGAATGCATTTAAAACCTTTTCGAGTGTTTTTTATCATTCATTCACCAGGCCGACAGAAGTATGTGAAAACTGACAGACTTGTTGTTTTCAAAACCTCCATAAATCACTCATGCCGGCCCCCATTGACTTGAGTCCGTTGAAGGGTGCTCCCATAGTGGGCATGGAGGTCTGTATGCCAACCGAATGCATTTAAAACGTTTTTGAGTGGGTCCATAGTATGGTGTTCAAATACTGGTCATGGAGGTCTAGATGCCCTCTGAATGCATTTAAAACCTTTTTGAGTGTTTTGTTCCCATTCAATCACCAGGCCGACAAAAGTATGTGGACACTGACAGACTATGTTTTTTTTTCAAGACCTCCATAAATCACGTATGCCGGCCCCCTTTGACTTGAGTCCGTAGTAGGGTGCTCCCATAGTGTGCATGGAGGTCTGTATGCCAACTAAATGCATTTAAAACGTTTTCGAGTGTTTGTTACCATCAATCACCAGGCCGACAAAAGGATGTGGACACTGACAGACTTTGTTTTTTTTCAAGACCTCCATATATCACTCATGCCGGCCCCCATTAACTTGGGTCCGAAATATGGTGTTCCCATAGTGGGCATGGAGGTCTAGATGCCCTCTGAATGCATTTAAAACCTTTTTGAGTGTTTTGTTCTCATTCAATCACCAGGCTGACAAAAGCATATGGACACTGACAGACTATGTTTTTCAAAACCTCCAAATAATCACTCATGCCGGCCCCCATTAACCTCCCTGGCCGAGGTGAGACGCTTAGCGCGTGTTTCCCACCCTGGTCAACAGCCAGTGGAATCGCGTGGCGCGAAATACAAATACCGCAAAAAATGCTATAACTTAAATTTCTCAAACATATGACTATTTTACACCATTTTAAAAGACAAGACTCTCGTTAATCTAACCACATTGTCCGATTTCAAAAAGGCTTTACAGCGAAAGCAAAACATTAGATTATGTCAGGAGAGTACCCTGCCAAAAATAATCACACAGCCATTTTCAAAGCAAGCATATATGTCACAAAAACCCAGAAGACAGCTAAATGCAGCACTAACCTTTGATGATCTTCATCAGATGACACACCTAGGACATGATGTTATACAATACATGCATGTTTTGTTCAATCAAGTTCATATTTATATCAAAAAACAGCTTTTTACATTAGCATGTGACGTTCAGAACTAGCATACCCCCGCAAACTTCCGGGGAATTTACTAACAATTTACTAAATTACTCACGATAAACGGTCACAAAAAGCATAACAATTCTTATAAGAATTACAGATACAGAACTCCTCTATGCACTCGATATGTCCGATTTTAAAATAGCTTTTTGGTGAAAGCACATTTTGCAATATTCTAAGTACATACCCCAGCCATCACAGGGCCAGCTATTTAGACACCTGGCAAGTTTAGCCTTCACCAAAATCAGATTTACTATAACAAAAATGTTCTTACCTTTCCTGTTCTTCGTCAGAATGCACTCCCAGGACTTCTACTTCAATAACAAATGTAGATTTGGTCCCAAATAATCCATCCTTATATCCAAATATCCTCTGTTTTGTTCCTGCGTTCTAGACACTATACTGAATGGTAAATAACGGTCGTGCGCATGGCGCATGGCGTGACAAAAAATGTCTAAATATTCCATTACCGTACTTCGAAGCATGTCAACCGCTGTTTAAAACCAATTTTTATGCCATTTATCTCGTAGAAAAGCGATAATATTCCGACCGGGAATCTGCAATAAGCTAAACAGCCGAATGAAATTTCTCTACGGGGGCGAATCGTGCACGCGCCTCATTCAATGGTCCTCTGATCGGCCACTTGGATAAGGCGATAATCTGTTTCAGCCAGAGGCTGCCTCGTCATCGTTCAGGTTTTTCCCGGGTTCTGAGAGCCTATTGGAGCCCTGGGAATTGTCATGTTACAGCTAAGATCCTTACTCTTCAATAAACAGATGCAAGACGCAACGACTCCTTGTCAGACAGGCCACTTCCTGCATGAAACCTTGTCAGGTTTTTGCCTGCCATAGGAGTTCTGTTATACTCACAGACACCATTCAAACAGTTTTAGAAACTTTAGGGTGTTTTCTATCCAAACCTGAACAATAATATGCATATTCTAGCTTCTGAGTTGGTGTAGGAGGCAGTTAAAAATGGGCACATATTTTTTCCAAAATTCTCAATACTGCCCCCTAGACCAAACAGGTTAAACATGATTTAGACCTTGTTTATGAAAAAAAAAATATTTCTGTATTACATGATTGCAACTTGCTAAAAAGTGTCAACAGTGTTCCTATCATCTGGATTAAGCAGTACAGCAAAAATGGTACTTATAGAGTGCATCAAACATAATTTAGACCTTGTTTATGAAAAACTGTTTATTTCTGTATTTCAAGATTGCAACATGCTGAAAAGTGTCAACAGTGTTCCTATCATCTGGATTAAGCAGTACAGCAAAAATGGTACTTACAGTGTGCATCAAACATGATTTAGACCTTGTTTATGAAAAACTGTTTATTTCTGTATTACATGATTGCAACTTGCTGAAAAGTGTCAACAGTGTTCCTATCATCTGGATTAAGCAGTACAGCAAAAATGGTACTTATAGAGTGCATCAAACAAGATTTAGACCTTGTTTATGAAAAACAGTTTATTTCTGTATTTCATGATTGCAACATGCTGAAAAGTGTCAACAGTGTTCCTATCATCTGGATTAAGCAGTACAGCAAAAATGGTACTTACAGAGTGACTCAAAGATGATTTAGACCTTGTTTATGAAAAACTGTTTATTTCTGTATTTCATGATTGCAACATGCTGAAAAGTGTCAAGTGTTCCTATCATCTGGATTAAGCAGTACAGCAAAAATGGTACTTACAGAGTGACTCAAACATGATTTAGACCTTGTTTATGAAAAACTGTTTATTTCTGTATTACATGATTGCAACTTGCTAAAAAGTGTCAACAGTGTTCCTATCATCTGGATTAAGCAGTACAGCAAAAATGGTACTTATAGAGTGCATCAAACATGATTTAGACCTTGTTTATGAAAAAATGTTTATTTCTGTATTACATGATTGCAACTTGCTGAAAAGTGTCAACAGTGTTCCTATCATCTGGATTAAGCAGTACAGCAAAAATGGTACTTACAGAGTGCATCAAACATGATTTAGACCTTGTTTATGAAAAACTGTTTATTTCTGTATTACATGATTGCAACTTGCTGAAAAGTGTCAACAGTGTTCCTATCATCTGGATTAAGCAGTACAGCAAAAATGGTACTTATAGATTGCATCAAACAAGATTTAGACCTTGTTTATGAAAAACAGTTTATTTCTGTATTTCATGATTGCAACATGCTGAAAAGTGTCAACAGTGTTCCTATCATCTGGATTAAGCAGTACAGCAAAAATGGTACTTACAGAGTGACTCAAACATGATTTAGACCTTGTTTATGAAAAACTGTTTATTTCTGTATTTCATGATTGCAACATGCTGAAAATTGTCAACAGTGTTCCTATCATCTGGATTAAGCAGTACAGCAAAAATGGTACTTACAGCGTGACTCAAACATGATTTAGAACTTGTTTATGAAAAACTGTTTATTTCTGTATTACACGATTGCAACATGCTGAAAAGTGTCAACAGTGTTCCTATCATCTGGATTAAGTAGTACAGCAAAAATGGTACTTATAGAGTGCATCAAACATGATTTAGACTTGTTTATGAAAAACTGTTTATTTCTGTATTTCATGATTGCAACATGCTGAAAAGTGTCAACAGTGTTCCTATCATCTGGATTAAGCAGTACAGCAAAAATGGTATTTACAGAGTGCATCAAACATGATTTAGACCTTGTTTATGAAAAATGTTTATTTCTGTATTACATGATTGCAACTTGCTGAAAAGTGTCACCAGTGTTCCTATCATCTGGATTAAGCAGTACAGCAAAAATGGTACTTATAGAGTGCATCAAACATGATTTAGACCTTGTTTATGAAAAACTGTTTATTTCTGTATTTCAAGATTGCAACATGCTGAAAAGTGTCAACAGTGTTCCTATCATCTGGATTAAGCAGTACAGCAAAAATGGTACTTACAGAGTGCATCAAACATGATTTAGACCTTGTTTATGAAAAACTGTTTATTTCTGTATTACATGATTGCAACATGCTGAAAAGTGTCAACAGTGTTCCTATCATCTGGATTAAGCAGTACAGCAAAAATGGTACTTATAGAGTGCATCAAACAAGATTTAGACCTTGTTTATGAAAAACTGTTTATTTCTGTATTTCATGATTGCAACATGCTGAAAAGTGTCAACAGTGTTCCTATCATCTGGATTAAGCAGTACAGCAAAAATGGTACTTACAGAGTGACTCAAACATGATTTAGATTTTGTTTATGAAAAACTGTTTATTTCTGTATTTCATGATTGCAACATGCTGAAAAGTGTCAAGAGTGTTCCTATCATCTGGATTAAGCAGTACAGCAAAAATGGTACTTACAGAGTGACTCAAACATGATTTAGACTTTGTTTATGAAAAACTGTTTATTTCTGTATTTCATGATTGCAACATGCTGAAAAGTGTCAACAGTGTTCCTATCATCTGGATTAAGCAGTACAGCAAAAATGGTACTTACAGTGTGACTCAAACATGATTTAGACCTTGTTTATGAAAAACTGTTTATTTCTGTATTACATGATTGCAACTTGCTGAAAAGTGTCGACAGTGTTCCTATCATCTGGATTAAGCAGTACAGCAAAAATGGTACTTACAGAGTGACTCAAACATGATTTAGACCTTGTTTATGAAAAACTGTTTATTTCTGTATTACATGATTGCAACTTGCTGAAAAGTGTCAACAGTGTTCCTATCATCTGGATTAAGCAGTACGTCAAAAATGGTACTTATAGAGTGCATCAAACAAGATTTAGACCTTGTTTATGAAAAACTGTTTATTTCTGTATTTCATGATTGCAACATGCTGAAAAGTGTCAACAGTGTTCCTATCATCTGGATTAAGCAGTACAGCAAAAATGGTACTTACAGAGTGACTCAAACATGATTTAGATTTTGTTTATGAAAAACTGTTTATTTCTGTATTTCATGATTGCAACATGCTGAAAAGTGTCAACAGTGTTCCTATCATCTGGATTAAGCAGTACAGCAAAAATGGTACTTACAGTGTGACTCAAATATGATTTAGACCTTGTTTATGAAAAACTGTTTATTTCTGTATTACATGATTGCAACTTGCTGAAAAGTGTCGACAGTGTTCCTATCATCTGGATTAAGCAGTACAGCAAAAATGGTACTTACAGAGTGACTCAAACATGATTTAGACCTTGTTTATGAAAAACGGTTTATTTCTGTATTACACGATTGCAACATGCTGAAAAGTGTCAACAGTGTTCCTATCATCTGGATTAAGCAGTACAGCAAAATGGTACTTACAGAGTGCATCAAACATGATTTAGACCTTGTTTATGAAAAACTGTTTATTTCTCTACTTCATGATTGCAACATGCTGAAAAGTGTCAACAGTGTTCCTATCATCTGGATTAAGCAGTACAGCAAAAATGGTACTTATAGCGTGCATCAAACAAGATTTAGACCTTGTTTATGAAAAACAGTTTATTTCTGTATTTCATGATTGCAACATGCTGAAAAGTGTCAACAGTGTTCCTATCATCTGGATTAAGCAGTACAGCAAAAATGGTACTTACAGAGTGACTCAAACATGATTTAGACCTTGTTTATGAAAACTGTTTATTTCTGTATTTCATGATTGCAACATGCTGAAAAGTGTCAACAGTGTTCCTATCATCTGGATTAAGCAGTACAGCAAAAATGGTACTTACAGAGTGACTCAAACATGATTTAGACCTTGTTTATGAAAAAACTGTTTATTTCTGTATTACACGATTGCAACATGCTGAAAAGTGTCAACAGTGTTCCTATCATCTGGATTAAGTAGTAGAGCAAAAATGGTACTTATAGAGTGCATCAAACATGATTTAGACTTGTTTATGAAAAACTGTTTATTTCTGTTTTTCATGATTGCAACATGCTGAAAAGTGTCAACACTGTTCCTATCATCTGGATTAAGCAGTACAGCAAAAATGGTACTTAAAGAGTGACTCAAACATGATTTAGAACTTGTTTATGAAAAACTGTTTATTTCTGTATTACATGATTGCAACTTGCTGAAAAGTGTCAACAGTGTTCCTATCATCTGGATTAAGCAGTACAGCAAAAATGGTACTTATAGAGTGCATCAAACATGATTTAGACCTTGTTTATGAAAAACTGTTTATTTCTGTATTTCATGATTGCAACATGCTGAAAAGTGTCAACAGTGTTCCTATCATCTGGATTAAGCAGTACAGCAAAAATGGTACTTACAGAGTGCATCAAACAAGATTTAGACCTTGTTTATGAAAAAAATGTTTATTTCTGTATTTCAAGATTGCAACATGCTGAAAAGTGTCAACAGTGTTCCTATCATCTGGATTAAGCAGTACAGCAAAAATGGTACTTATAGAGTGCATCAAACATGATTTAGACCTTGTTTATGAAAAACTGTTTATTTCTGTATTACATGATTGCAACTTGCTGAAAAGTGTCAACAGTGTTCCTATCATCTGGATTAAGCAGTACAGCAAAAATGGTACTTAAAGAGTGAATCAAACATGATTTAGAACTTGTTTATGAAAAACTGTTTATTTCTGTATTACATGATTGCAACTTGCTGAAAAGTGTCAACAGTGTTCCTATCATCTGGATTAAGCAGTACAGCAAAATGGTAGTTACAGAGTGAATCAAACATGATTTAGAACTTGTTTATGAAAAACTGTTTATTTCTGTATTACATGATTGCAACTTGCTGAAAAGTGTCAACAGTGTTCCTATCATCTGGATTAAGCAGTACAGCAAAAATGGTACTTACAGAGTGAATCAAACATGATTTAGACCTTGTTTATGAAAAACTGTTTATTTCTGTATTACATGATTGCAACTTGCTGAAAAGTGTCAACAGTGTTCCTATCATCTGGATTAAGCAGTACAGCAAAAATGGTACTTACAGAGTGAATCAAACATGATTTAGACCTTGTTTATGAAAAATGTTTATTTCTGTATTACATGATTGCAACTTGCTGAAAAGTGTCAACAGTGTTCCTATCATCTGGATTAAGCAGTACAGCAAAAATGGTACTTATAGAGTGCATCAAACAGATTTAGACCTTGTTTGCGAAAAACTGTTTATTTCTGTATTACATGATTGCAACATGCTGAAAAGTGTCAACAGTGTTCCTATCATCTGGATTAAGCAGTACAGCAAAACTGGTACTTACAGAGTGCATCAAACATGATTTAGACCTTGTTTATGAAAAACTGTTTATTTCTCTATTTCATGATTGCAACATGCTGAAAAGTGTCAACAGTGTTCCTATCATCTGGATTAAGCAGTACAGCAAAAATGGTACTTACAGAGTGCATCAAACATGATTTAGACCTTGTTTATGAAAAATTGTTTATTTCTGTATTACACGATTGCAACATGCTGAAAAGTGTCAACAGTGTTCCTATCATCTGGATTAAGCAGTACAGCAAAATGGTACTTACAGAATGCATCAAACATGATTTAGACCTTGTTTATGAAAAACTGTTTATCCTCTTGAGGATACCCTAGGATAGGGGCGCCACAGGCGCATTTTGAAAAAAAATCGTTCCCATTTTCAACGGCCTACTAATCAAACTCAGAAGATAGGGCATGCATATACTTATTATATATGGATAGAAAACACTCTAAAGTTTCTAAAACTGTTTGAATGGTGTCTGTGAGTATAACAGAACTCATTTGGCAGGCAAAACCCTGAGACATTTTCTGACAGGAAGTGGATACCTGATGTGTTGTATTGACTTTAAACCTATCCCATTGAAAAACACAGGGGTTTAGGAATATTTTGGCACTTCCTATTGCTTCCACTAGATGTCGCCAGTCCTTTCACAGTGGTTTGAGCCTTATAGAGTCAAAACTCAGTGAATGACAGGAGTTTGAAATTGGTCACAGGGGATGGGCCATCACCATTATGACGCCGGCGGCCATGTCTGCCCCCACCTTTGGAAACGGTTTTAAAGGCCATGACATCATCCCCTCGAATCTTATTGGCTCTCTTGGTGTTAGAGGCCCTGAACATTTATTTTATACAACGTTTGACATGTTTGAACGAACCTACATGCCGAGGATTGCTTTCATTATGAAGTGCAGAGCTGCGTTTGGAGAGAGCCAAGGACGCGCTACCAACATCAGGCTAATGGAACGTGAAGTATGGACTTTTTGACCGAAAATACATCTGTTGTGGACCTGGGATGCTTTCTGATGAAGACAACTAAAGGTAGGCGATTATTGACAATATTATAGAAGATGAGATGGTTCATACTGTTGCGTCCAAGATGGCGCCGAGCACTGTATATTAGCTGATTTTCTGAGTATCGCATCTCCTTTTATCGCAAAGTGTGATTACCCAGTAAAGTTAATTTAAAATCTGGTATGACGGGTGTTCTCAAGAGATATTCATCTATAAATGTTAGATTGACAATATACATTTTAAAAAATCGTTATAGTATAGCAATTTATTGAAACGTAGCATTGTTTACCGGGACGCTTTTGAGGGGGGAAATTAGGTAGTCAACGTCAGACAGAGATGTAAAATGCTGTTTTTATATATAAATATGACCTTTATTGAACAAAAGAATGCATGCATTGTATAACATGATGTCCTAGGGGTGCCATCTGATGAAGTTTGTAAAAGGTTAGTGCTACATTTAGCTGTTTATTGATAATATGTGATGGAAGTGGTTGGTCGGGAAAATGGCTATGAAGCTGCTTTTTTACGATGGACTCATCTAATATAATCTAATGATTTGCTTTTCCTGTAAAACCTTTTTGAAATCGGACGACGTGGGTCGATTCAGGAGAGGTGTATCTATAAAAAAAAATATATATTTTTATTTTTGTAAAAAATTATGATAATTTTTTAATGCTAATTGGCGATATGATTTTTTCGGCTGGATTTTGATCCCGCTAACGGGATCAGATGCTCAAGAGGTTAATTCTGTATTACATGATTGCAACTTGGTGAAAAGTGTCAACAGTGTTCCTATCATCTGGATTAAGCAGTACAGCAAAAATGGTACTTACAGAGTGACTCAAACATGATTTAGATTTTGTTTATGAAAAACTGTTTATTTCTGTATTTCATGATTGCAACATGCTGAAAAGTGTCAACAGTGTTCCTATCATCTGGATTAAGCAGTACAGCAAAATGGTACTTACAGTGTGACTCAAATATGATTTAGACCTTGTTTATGAAAAACTGTTTATTTCTGTATTACATGATTGCAACTTGCTGAAAAGTGTCAACAGTGTTCCTATCATCTGGATTAAGCAGTACAGCAAAAATGGTACTTACAGAGTGACTCAAACATGATTTAGACCTTGTTTATGAAAAACTGTTTATTTCTCTATTTCATGATTGCAACATGCTGAAAAGTGTCAACAGTGTTCCTATCATCTGGATTAAGCAGTACAGCAAAAATGGTACTTACAGTTGACCAAATATGATTTAGACCTTGTTTATGAAAAACTGTTTATTTCTGTATTACATGATTGCAACTTGCTGAAAAGTGTCAACAGTGTTCCTATCATCTGGATTAAGCAGTACAGCAAAAATGGTACTTACAGAGTGACTCAAACATGATTTAGACCTTGTTTATGAAAAACTGTTTATTTCTCTATTTCATGATTGCAACATGCTGAAAAGTGTCAACAGTGTTCCTATCATCTGGATTAAGCAGTACAGCAAAAATGGTACTTACAGAGTGACTCAAACATGATTTAGACCTTGTTTATGAAAAACTGTTTATTTCTGTATTCACGATTGCAACATGCTGAAAAGTGTCAACAGTGTTCCTATCATCTGGATTAAGCAGTACAGCAAAAATGGTACTTATAGAGTGCATCAAACATGATTTAGACCTTGTTTATGAAAAACTGTTTATTTCTGTATTTCATGATTGCAACATGCTGAAAAGTGTCAACAGTGTTCCTATCATCTGGATTAAGCAGTACAGCAAAAATGGTACTTACAGAGTGCATCAAACATGATTTAGACCTTGTTTTGAAAAACTGTTTTATTTCTGTATTACATGATTGCAACTTGCTGAAAAGTGTCAACAGTGTTCCTATCATCTGGATTAAGCAGTACAGCAAAATGGTACTTATAGAGTGCATCAAACAAGATTTAGACCTTGTTTATGAAAAACAGTTTTTTCTGTATTTCATGATTGCAACTTGCTGAAAAGTGTCAACAGTGTTCCTATCATCTGGATTAAGCAGTACAGCAAAAATGGTACTTATAGAGTATCCAAACATGATTTTAGACCTTGTTTATGAAAAACTGTTTATTTCTAGTGTTACATGATTGCAACTTGCTGAAAAGTGTCAACAGTGTTCCTATCTGGATTAACCTCTATGGGCAAGGCGGGCCAAATTCGTCCCACCTGCGTACAGCTGCACCTGAATTCAGTGGCGCGATTTTTGAGTCGTTTGAAATACTATTACTTCAATTTCTCAAAACATATGACTATTTTACAGCTATTTAAAAAGACAAGACTCTGGATTAATCTAACCACACTGTCCGATTTCAAAAAGGCTTTACAACGAAAGCCAAGCATTAGATTATGTCAGCAGAGTACCAAGCCAGAAATAATCAGACACCCATTTTTCAGAAAGAAGAAGCCAGCATATAATGTCACCAAAACCCAGAAGACACAGCTAAATGCAGCACTCACCTTTGATGATCTTCATCAGATGACAAACCTAGGACATTGTGTTATACAATACATGCATGTTTTGTTCAATCAAATTCATATTTATATCAAAAACCAGCTTTTTACATTGGCATATGACGTTCAGAACTAGCATAGTGATTAGGTAGGTGATTAGGTAGGTGATTTATTAATGATAAGGTTATACCTAAGCAATTGCTTTATTTTTTGAAATCAAATTATATTTGTCACTTCGGGGAGTCGCTAACATTTTGCTAAATTACTCACGATAAACGTTCACAAAAAGCATAACAATTATTTTAAGAATTATAGATACAGACCTCCTCCTTTTCGATATGTCCGATTTTAAAATAGCTTTTGGTGAAAGCACATTTTGCAATATTCTAAGTACATAGCCCAGGCATCACGGGCTCGCTATTTAGACACCCGGCAAGTTTAGCACTCACCATAATCATATTTACTATTATAAAAGGATTTCGTACCTTTTGTTGTCTTCGTCCAGAATGCACACCCAGGACTGCTACTTCAATAACATAAATGTTGGTTTGGTCCAAAATAATCCATCGTTATATCCGAATAGCGGCGTTTTTGTTCAAATGCGTTCAGACACTATCCGAAATGGTAAAGAAGTGTACGTAGCGCATGGCGCAATTCGTAAACAATAAAATTCTAAATATTCCATTACCGTACTTGAAGCATGTCAACAGCTGTTTAAAATCAATTTTACGCCATTTTCTCGTAAGCGATAATATTCCGACAGGGAATCTCACGCACCGGCAAACAGAAAAAGAAAAAAATCACAAAGGCGGGGCGGTCGGAGTCACTGTTTGCATAGCCAGAGTCCTTTGATCGGCCATGAGAAAGCGATAATGTGTTTCAGCCTGGGGCTGGAATGGCGACATTCTGTTTTTTTTCGGGCTCTGAGAGCCCTGGAAGGCGATGGGAAGTGTTGCGTTAGGCAGAGAGATCCTTAGTAAAGATAGAGATGGAAAAGTTCAGGAAATGGTCAGACAGGCCACTTCCTGTAAAAGGAATCTCTCAGGTTTTTGACCTGCCATTTTGAGTTCTGTTATGCTCACAGACACCATTCAAACAGTTTTAGAAACTTTAGGGTGTTTTCTATCCATATGTAATAAGTATATGCATATTCTAGTTACTGGGTAGGAGTAGTAGCCAAGATTAAATCAGGTATGTTTTTATCCAGCTGTGTCAATACCTTTAAGCCTAACAGGATAAACACTTTTGGGGGTCTATTGGAAAGTTTTTTTATGAAGTGATGTGTGAATCTTTTCATGGGGGTTCTCTTCCTGTATCCTGTCAACGTGCGGTACTTTCATTATTGCCAAAAAATTGGCTCTTAAAAAATTCGCAGAATATAAAATTGTTTCTAAATGTCTCTCAAACAGGTTGAAAAGAGTATCTGGGATTGTTGGTCCCACAGAGACCAGTCTTACTGTGTACCTGACCGCTCTGTATTTTTGACAACTTGTTTCTGATATAGATGTTTTAGACATTTTGTAAACTGGCTGATGTAAATATTAGGTTTACTTTCTTTGGATCAGGAGAAGGCTTTTGATCGTGTGGACCATCAGTACTTGTTTAAAACAATGAAAGCCTTTGGGTTTGGGGATGTTTTATCGTGGATGAAATTTACTGTATGCTGGGGCCTCGTGTATGGTGAAGGTGGGGGTGGTTTGAGCTGCCCCATCCCCGTCCAAAAGGGCATCAGGCAGGCATGCCCACAATTTCAGGGCAGTTCTACAGTCCTGGCGATTGAACCAATGCTTTTTTTTTTTTTAAAATGAAGCTTACTGGTTTCTCTGTGCCAGGTATGATGAAGGTCCCACGACAGCACTGTCTGCGTATGCAGATGACGTGACAGTTTTTATTACAGGGAGTAGGGATGTTAAAGGTTCTCTCAAACGCTTTAAAAGGTGTGTAAGAGTGCCTCCTGCTAAGTCGGTGGGGAGAAAGAATGAAGGCGCTGTGGGCAGGTCAGCTTCAGATGAGGGTCTGCTCCACGGTTACCAGGGGCTTCAGTGGGGCAGAGATGGGATGAAGACTTTGGGTTTTTTTCTAGGCTCTGATGTCTTTCAGGGAAAGAACTGGGAGGGTGTAGTGGAGAAAGTGTGTGTCAGACTGTCAAGATGGAAATGGAATTGCTGCCCCAGCTGTCTTATAGGGAAGGGTATTGGTAGCTAATAATCTGCTGCCTCTACCCTGTGGCACAGACTAATGATTTTGCAGCCACCAAAGGGTCTGTCTAAAAGGCTTCAGGACCCTTGTCAATTTCTTCTGGTCTGGACAACACTGGATAAAAGCTGCAGCCCTGTACCTGCCACTACACGAGGTGAGCAGGCTTAGTGGATATTTCCTCTGGGATCATGGCTTTCGGCTTCAAGCAGCACAGAGACTGTTATTACAGAGACAGTTCTAGCTGGAGTCGACACAGCCTATACATTGATGAGGAGAGTGGGCTGTTTGGGCTTAGATAAGCATATTTTCCTCTTATTAAGCCATTTCTGTTTTAATAACCTTCTAATACCCAAGCCCTCTTATTCCTGTCCCTTCCGATTAATATTGAGACAACCTACCGCTTAAATGCCTCATATAGAAGAGAGAAATGAGAAGAAACCACAGAAATCAAAGAGGAAAAGAAGACACCCTATGAAGCATGATCCAACATCATTGTTTAGAAGATTTCTCTTACCTGACCACGTTTCCCAACACCTTTTGCTGCTGTGACAGCAGTAACAAATTTCATAATGAGCCAGCTTCTTCCTGTAACTGGTCTAACCCCACCATCTTCTGTAACATCACGAAAGCTGACCTCACAAACTTATCAACATCAAAATATTCTGCCAATTTGACAGATTTCCCCAAAGGTCTGATCCAAGAAACCTATTTACCTCCTCTAGATCATAAATTGAGTCCTCACCGGCTGCTATCATATCAAAAGATGTCCATATCCTGTTCCTCCTCAGCTGAGGCCACAGACCCTGACTCGCTTCTACCATCCCTTTCATCACTACCACTTGCAGCCCATCCTCGTACCAGGCATCTCCACCTACCTGGGAGACTAGCCCCACCTGAACCCCATAACTAGTAGTGGACATCTCCTCCACTACCTGGGAGGCTAGCCCCACCTGAACCTGGCCCACTGTAGTGGGCATCTCCTCCACTACCTGGGAGACCGCCCCACTAGCAGGTGCTGTGGCTAGCAGGTGCTTGTGGCTGATCAGCCACTGTCGGCCCACCTCTCCCTGCATCAGTGAGGCCCAGGCGTTACGGAGGCCCACCTGCGCCCCTCCTCTTCTCCCTTTTGGGCAAGCATATCACTTATGACCAACATCCTCAAACTTTGTTGACTACCCGTACTAGCATAAGCCATATACAATCTATTGTCAAGCATGACTTTAAACGCTAACTCCAAAGTCACTCCGGTGAGTCCAAAAACATAAACACCTGTCGCCGAAACAACAAAACCTGTTATAGCACGGGTGTTTGCAGCCCAACAGGACAACCTTAATTGAACACCAAACTTGGCTATTAACAAGCGCTCCAATAGCTCATTTGGAACAAGCGGCGGTACATTTGAAATACGTTACCCTTGTTGACGGAGAAAAAGTAAGTAGCTTGAATAAACATTCCTTAAAGAAGTACGCCTTGCTCAACCATACGATTAACAAGACACTCTTCTTTAAGAAAAACCACTACCGCTGTTTATCCGTGACGCATAAGCAACATTCTCATATACTACTTTCTCCTACGGCGACCAGAAACTCCTCTGCGTGACGGTAGCTTTGATATAACACCTAAAGCCGTGCCGAAGTGACGGGATGGCACATCCCCATTGGAGCTGCCATCCCTGCAAAATCAGGAGAGTAATATCGATCACGAAAACAAAATACTTAATTCTACAACATAAAAATAAAATAATAACCTTAATCGGGCACAGAAGCAA
>NW_025550496.1:0-30095 GCF_905237065.1 Salmo salar
GTAGGATAGCAGGGGCTGAGGAAAGGATGGGTGGTGGGAAGGTTAGGTTAGGACAGCAGGGGCTTGGAGGAAGGATGGCGGTGTGTTATTAGGCTTAGGACATTAGGGCCGAGGGTATGAGGGAAATTAGGACCCAGGAGCAGGGGCTGAGGGCAAAGGATAGGTGGGAACGTTAGGGAGGATATTGGCTATCGAGGCAAGGACGGCTATAAATATTAGTTAGGATAGCAGGGTTGAGGTGAAGATGGTGGTGGTTGGTGGTTGAGATAGAGGTGAGGCAAGGATGGTGGTGGGAAGGTTAGGACTCAGAAGGCTGAGGGTATGATGGGTGGTGGAAGGTTAGGGTAGGATATGGGTGAGGGCAAGGATGGCATGGGCCACAATAGGACAGTAGGGCTGAGGGCAAGGACGGGGCAGTGAATAGGCTAGGACAGCAGGGCTGAGGCAAGGACGGGGCAGGGAATGTTTGAATAGGATAGCAGGGCTGAGTGGCAAGGATGGGTGGTAGGAAGGTTAGGGATTAGGGAGTAAAGAGGGGTAAGGATAGGTGGTAGGGAAGGTTAGGGTTAGGATAGAAGGGTTGAGGAAAGATGGGTGGTGTGAAAAAGTTTTAGATAGTAGGGCTTGAGGGTACACATATGGGTGGTGGGAATTAGATTACATAAGATATTAGGGTTGAGGGTACAAGGGTCGAATTAGGGAAAGATAGTAGGATTGAGGGGGTAAGCATGACAAGTGGGAAGAGGGTTGGATAGTATGAGGCAAGTGAGATGGGTAAGTGGAAATTAGACTGGGGTAGAGGAGTAAGATAGGTGGTGAAGGTGTTAGGGTTAGGATATTAAGGGTTGAGGGTCAGGATGGGGTGTTTGGAAATTAGGGATCAGGGAGGTAAGTTGAGGGTAAGGATGTGGTAGGAAGGTTAGGGTTAGGATAGTAGGGAGTGGAGGGTAAGGATGGGTGGGTGGGAAGGTATAGTAGGATAGTAGGGGTGAGGGGATGAGGTGGTTGAAGGTTAGGGTTAGGATAGTAGGGAGTTGAGGTAAGGATGGGTGGTGGAAAGATTAGGGTTAGACGATTGGGAGATGGGTGGTGGGAAGGTTAGGGATAGGATTGTAGGGTTTGAGGGAAAAAAGATAGGTGGTGGGTTAGGAGTTAAGATAGTAAGGGTTGAGGAAGGATGGGTGGTAGGAAGGTTAGGGATTAGGAAAGAGGGATTGGAGGGTAAGGATGAGTGGTGGGAAGGTTAGGACTAGGAGAGAGGGTTGAGGGAAAGGATGGGTAGTGAAAAAAGTTAGGGAGTTAGGATAGTAGGGTCGAAAGGATGGGGTGGTAATGTTAGGTTATGATGGTGGGCGAGGTTTACGGAATAATAGGGATAGTAGGTTGTAGGGCTAGAGGAAGGACAGTGGTGGGAAGGTTAGGTCAGAAAGAAGGGTTGAGGGTAAGGATGGGTTGTACGGAAAGGTTAGGAATTAGGAGGTTGAGGGTAATGATGGGTGGTGGGAAGGTTAGATTAGGATAGTAGGGTTGAGGGTAAGGATTGGGTGGTGGAAGTTAGGGATTAGATCGGCGGTTGAGGGAAGGATGGGTGGTGGGAAGGTTAGGGATTAGGTGAGTGGGGTTTGAGGGGATAGGTGGTAGGGAAGGTTAGGGTTACCGGATAGTAAGGGGGTTGAGGGAAAGGATGGGTGTGGTGGGAAGGTTAGGATTAGGGTAGTAGGGTTTGAGGGTAAGGATAGGTGGTGGGAAGGTTAGGGTCAGGAGAGTAGGGGTTGAGGGAAAGGATGGGTGGTGGGAAGGTTAGGGTTAGGATATTAGGGGTTGAGGGCAAGTGAGAGGTGGTGGGTTGCCAGGAATTAGGAGTAGGGGTTGAGGGTAAGGATGGGTGGGTGGGGAAGGTTAGGGATTAGGGAGAAGGAGGGTAAGGATGTGGTGAGAAAGGTTAGGGTTAGGATAGTAGGGGTTGAGGGTATGGGATGGGTAGTGGGAAGGTTAGGGCTAGAGGATATTAGGGGTTGAAGAGGAAGGGGATGGGTGGTGGGAAGGTTAGGGTCAGGAGGTAGGGGTTGAGGGTAAGGATAGTGGGTAGGAAGGTTAGGGTTTCGGATAGAAGGGGTTGAGGGAAGGATGGGTGGTGGGAAGGTTAGGGATCAGGGAGTAGGGTTGAGGGTAAGGATGGGTGGTGGGAAGGTTAGGGTTAGGAGGGATTGAGGTGAAGAGGGGAGGGATGGGTGGTGGAAGTGTTAGATCAGGGAAGTAGGGGTTGAGGGTAAGGAGGTGGTGGGAATAATAGGTTAGGTTAAGTAGGTTGAGGGAAAGGATGGGTGGGGCAAATTAGGGTTAGGATAGTAGGGCTGTTGAGGGGATGGTGGTGGTGTAAGGTTATGGCTAGGATTAGTAGGGCTTGAAGGTAAGGATGGGTGGTGGAAGAAAGGATACAGGTTGATAGTAAGGGTATCTGCGTGGGAAGATTAGGTTGGATAGTAGGGGTTGAGGGTAAGGTATGGTGGTAGGGAAGGCGTTAGGCGGGATAGAGGGTTGAGGGTAAGGATGGGTGTGTGGTGGAAGGTTAGGACTTGTGGAGTAGGGGTTAAGGCGAAGGATAGGTGGTTCAGGGAAGGTTAGGATCAAAGGGAAAAAGTAAGGATGGGTGGTGGAATAATTAGGATTAGGAAAGTAGGTTGAGGGAAATGGATGGGTGGTAGGGAAGGTTAGGTTAGACATAGTAGGGGTTGAGGAATGGATGGGGGTGGAAGAATAGGATAGTAGGCAAAGGTTGTGGGTAAGGATGGGTGGTGGGAAAGGTTAGGGTTAGGATAGTTGGGTTGAGGGTAAGGATGGGTGGTGGGAAGTTGTTATGGGTCAGGGGATAGAGGGGTTTAGGAGGGTAGATGGGTGGTGGGAAATTAGGGTTAGGATAACGGGTTGAGGAAAGATGGGTGTGGGAAGAATAGGATTAGCAGGGGATAGGCATGAAGGGTGGAGGGAAGAAAGGATGAGGGGAGGAGGTTATGGTGAATAATAGGAATCAGGGAGTAGGGGTTAGGGTAAGGATGGGTGGGTGTGAGGAAGGTTAGGGTCAGAGGTAGGGGTTGAGGAAATGCGATGGTGTGGTGGGAAGGTTAGGGTTAGGATAGTAGGGGTTGAGGGGAGGTTGGAAAATTAGGATTAGGATAGTAGGGCTTGAGGGGTAAGGATGGCTGTGGTGGAAGGTTGAATTAGGATATTTCAGGGTTGAGGGGTAGGGTATGGTGGGTGGAAGATTAAGAATAGGATAAGAAGGGCTTGATATGAAGGATGGGTGTGGGGAAGGTTAGGGGATGGAAAGGGTTGAGGGAATGGATGGGTGAAGTTAGGGATTAGAGAGTAGGGTTGAGGGTGAGGAGAGGGTTAGGATATTAGCGGTTGTGAGGTAAGGATGGGTGGGGGGAAGGTTAGGGTTAGGATAGTAAGGGGTTGAGGTTGATGAGGTAATAGGTGGTGGGACAGAGGGGTTGGGAGAGGAAGGGCTGTTGAGGATAGCAGGGATGGGATGAGGTGGTGGGTGTCAGGGTTAGAGGATCGGGGTTTAAGGGGTTGAGGGAAAGGATGGGTGGTGGGAATATAGGATTAGTAGGGGTTGAGGGTAAGGATAGGTGGTGGGAAGGTTAGGGTCAGGAAGTAGGGGTTGAGGGAAAGGATGGTGGTGGGGAAGGTTAGGGATCAGGGAGTTTTAGGGGTTGAGGGATGGGTGGTGGGAAGGTTAGGGTTCAGGGATAGTAGGGGTGGAGGGTAAGGATGGGGTGGTGTGGAAGGTTAGGAGTGGTGTGTTGAATTTGGTTAGGATAGTAGGGGTTGAGGAAGGATGGGTGGTGGGAAGGTTAGGGTTAGGATAGTAGGGTTTGAGGGGTAGGATGGGTGGTGGGAAGGTTGGGTTAGGATAGTGGGGTTGAGGGTGGGATCGGTGATAGGAAGGTTAGGGTTAGGATAGGGGTTGAGAGTAGAGATGGGTGGTGGGAAAATTAGGCTGGATCGGAGTAGGGGTTGAGGGTAAGGATGGGTGGTGGAAGAGTTTTAGGACTAGTAGCAGGGTTGAGGGTAAGGATCGGGTAGTGGAAAAGATAGGGTTAGGATATTTGGTGGTTGAGGCATGATGGGTCTGGGAAAGACAGGAAAGTAGGGGTTGAGGGTGCAAGGGGATGGGTGGTGGTTGAAGGTTGAGATTAGGAGTAGGGATTGTGTGGGTGAAGGATGGGTGGTGGAAAAGTTAGGGTTAGGATAGTAGGGGTTGAGGCAAGTGGATGGGTGGTGAAATAAGTTAGGGTTAGGAGTAGGGATTGAATGGAAGCTAGCTGGTGGGGAATTAGGGTTAGGATAGTAGGGGGTTGATGGGTGATGGGTGGTGGGAAATTAGGTTCGGATAGTAGGGGCTTGAGGGTAAGATGAGATGGTGGGAAGGTTAGGGATCAGGGAGTAGGGGTTGAGGTAAGGATAGGTGGTGGGAGTTAGGTTAGGTAGTAGGGTTGAGGGAAGGATAGGTGGTGAGAAGATTAAGGTTAGGATAGTAGGGCTTGAGGGAAGAATGACGGTAGTGGGAATTAGGTCAGGATATTACCGGGTTGAGGTAAGGTGCTGGGGAATTAGGGTTAGGATAGTAGGGGTTGAGGGTGGATAGGGTAGGTGGGAAAATAGGGTTGGATAGTAAGGGTTGAGGGATGACGGTGGTGGAAAATTGGGTTAGGATCAGGAGTAGGGTTGAGGGAAGGATGTGGTAGGAAGGGGTTAGGTTAGGATAGTAGGGTTGAGGGAATATTGTGATGGAAAAGTTAATGTAAGGGTTGAGGCGGTAAGGATGGCTGGTGGAAGGTTGAGGTTAGGATAGTAGGGGTTGAGGGTAAAGATGGGTGGTGGTGCAGAGAAGGTGAGGGTTAGGATAGCTAAGAAGGGTTGAGGGTAAGGATGGTGGTGGGAAGGTTAGGGTCAGGAAGTAGGGGTTGAGGGTAAGGATGGGAGGGAAGGTTAGGGACTAGATGGTGAGGGTATGATAGGTGGTGGGAAGGTTAGGGCTAAGATTTTAAGGGTTGAGGGAAAGGATGGGGTGGTGGGGCTAGGGATCAGGGAGTAGGCTGAGGGTATGGATAGGTGGTGGGAAGTGTTTAGGGTTAGGATAGTAGGGGTTGAGGGAAAGGATGGGTGGTGTGGGGTTGCAGGATAAGGAGAGGGGTTGAGGAGATGGTGGTAAATTGGAATAGGGTTAGGATAGTGAGGGGCTGAGGTGAAGGATGGGTGGTGGAAGGTTGGAATAGGATGGGGAGGGCTTGAGGGCAAGATAGGAGAGGGATGGGTGGTGAGAAGGTTAGGGATCAGGGAGTTTAAGGGTTGAGTGGAAAGGATTGGGTGGTGAAGGTTAGGGTTCAAGGAAAGTAAGGGGTTGAGGATGGGTGGTAGGGAAGATTAGGGTTAGGAATAGGTTGAGGAGAAAGATTGAGTGGTGGGAAGGTGCATAGGATAGTAGGGGTTTAGGGTGATGATAGGTGGTGGGAAGGTAAATAGGGTTAGGGATAGTAGGGGTTGAGGGTGGGATGACGGTGGTGGGAAGTTAGGATCAGGGAGAAGGGAGGGTAGATGGGTGGTGTGTAAGGTATAGGGTTAGGATAGTAGGGGTTGAGGGGGTAAGGATGGGTGAAAGTGGGAAGAAGGGAGGAGTAGGGTTGAGGGTGAGATGGGTGGTGGGAAGGTTAGGACTCAGTATAGGGCGAGGATGGTGACAGGTGAGATTGGTTAGGATGGAGGGGTGAGGGAAAGTAATAAATAGGAATAGGACACGAAATGATAGGCGTGACTGAGGAAGTTTGTAAAGGATGGAGTGGTGATAGAGGGGTGAATAGAGGATCAGGAATTAGGGGTGAGGGAAGAATAGGAAAGGGATGGGAAAAATTGGTGGAAAGAATTAGGGTTGATAAAGTAGGGCCGATTATGAGGGGTAATTGTTAGGATATACGGTGTACAAGGAAGGTGTAAGGGTTAGGATAGGGAGTAGGGGTTGAGGGAAGAATTGGTAGGAAGGTTAGGGTTAGGATAGTAGGGGTTGAGGGATTGCAGGATGGGTGGTGGGAAGGTTAGGGTTAGGATAGCCAGGGTTGAGGGTAAGGAAGGTGGTGGGAAGGTTAGGGTTAGGATAGTAGGGGTTGAGTGGTAAGGGGATGGGTGGTGGGAAGGTTAGGGGATCAGGAAGTAGGGGTTGAAGAGTAAGGATGGGTGGTAGGGAAGGTTAGGGTTAGGATTTTAGGGTTGAGGGAAAGGATGGGTGGTGGGAAGGTTAGGATTAGGAGTAGGATTAGTTAGGAGGTAGGGGTTGAGGGAAAGGATGGGTGGGGGAAGGTTAGGGCGGGTGGTGGGAAGGTTAGGGTTAGGATAGTAGGGGGTTGAGGGTAAGGATGGGTGGTGGGAAGGTTAGGATTAGGTAGCGTAGGGGTTGAGGGTAAGGTTGGTGGGTGGTGGGAAGGTTGCAAGGGCTAGAAGGTAGGGGTTGAGGGTGAAGGATCGGGTGGTGGGGAAGGTTAGGATTAGGAGTAGGGGTTGAGTGGAAATTAGATGGGTGGTGGGAATATTAGGGTTGGTGGATAGTAAGGGTTGAGGGTAAAGATGGGTGGTGGAAGGTTAGGTTAGGATAGACAGGGTTGAGGGTATGGGATGGTGGTAGGGAAGGTTAGGAGGAGTTAGGGGGTTGGGTAAGGTGGGTGGTGGGGGCTAAGGTTAGGGTCAGGAAGTAGGGGTTGAGGAGAGGATGGGTGGTGGGAAGGTTAGGGTTAGGATAGGTGGGTGGAGGGTGAGGATGGGTGGAAAGGGAAAGGTTGAAATAGGATAATAGGGCGAGGGTAAGGGGGTATTGCGGAAGGTTAGGCAGGAAAGTAAAGGGGTTGAGGGTAAGGAGGGTATTGGGAATTAGGGTTGATAGTAGGGGTTGAGGGTAAGGATGGGGGTGGGAAGTTAGGATTAGTATAGGGGGTTGAAAGTAAGGATAGGTGTTGGCGAGAAGGTTAGGTTGAGGATATTAGAAGGTTGAGGGTAAAGATGGGGTGGTAGGGGTTAGGGCTAGGACATTAGGGTTGAGGGTGGGAATTGCGGCTGGTGGAAAAGGTTAGGGTTAGGATAGTAGGGTTGAGGGTAAGGATGGCGGTGGTAATTAGGGGAAAGGATTAGGGAAAATGGTTAGGATAAGGGATGTGGAAGGGGGGTGAAAGGCAGAAGAATGTAAGATGTGGTGGATGGGAGTAAATCAGGACCAGAGTAGGGTTGAGGTAAAGATGGGTGGTGAAAATTAGGGTTAGGATAGTAGGGTTGAGGGCAATGAGATGGGTGGTGGGAAGGTTAGGGTCAGGATAGTAGGGGTTGAGGGGAATGAGATGGGTGGGTGGAAGAGTTAGGGAATTGAGTAGGGGTTGGAGGGTAAGGATGGGGTGAGTGGAAGGTTAGGGTTAGGATGGGGTAAGGGGTTGAGGGTAAAGATGGGTGGTTGGAAGGTTGAAATAGGATAGTAGGGGTTGAGGGTAAGGATGGAGGTGGTGGGAAGGTTAGGGTTAGGATAGTAGGGTTTGAGGGTAAGGATGGGGTGGTGGGAATTAGGCCAGCGGATATTAGGGTTGAGGGAAAGGTGGGTGGTGGGAAAATTAGGTATAGTAGGGGTTGAGGTAAGGATGGGGTGGTAGGAAAGTGTTAGGGTTGATAGTAGGGTTGAGGGAAAGGATGGGTGGTGGGGAAGGTTAGGGATCAGAGTAGGGGTTGAGGGTAAGGAGAGTGGTGGGAAGGTTAGGGTTAGGATATTAGGGGAGTTGAGGGAGGATGGGGTGAGTGGGAAGGTTAGGGATCAGAGCAGGGGTTGAGTGAGTAAGGATGGGGGTGGGAAGTTAGGATTAGGATAGTAGGATGGATTGATGGGAAGGAATATTAGGTCAGAAGTAGGGGTTGAGGGGGATGGGTGGTGGGAAGTGTTAGGGTTAGGATAGTAGGGGTTGAGGGTAAGGATGGTGGTGGGAAGGTTAGGGTTAGGATAGTAAGGGTTGAGGGTAAGGATGGGTGGTGGGAAGGTTAGGGATCAAAGGAAGTAAAGGGTTGAGGAAGTAGAGATAAGGTGGTGAGGAAAGTTGAGGTAGGATATTGGCGCGGTTGAGGAAAGGATGGGTGGTGGGAAGCCAGTTAGGAAATTTGGAGAGTAGGGGTTGAAGGTAAAGATAGGTGGTGGGAAGTTAGGGTTAGGATAGTAGGGTTGAGTGGTAAGGGTGGCTGGTGGGAAGGTTAGGGTTAGGATAGTAGGGGTTGAGGGTAAAGGATGGCTGGTGGGAAGGTTAGGGTTGGATAGTAGGGGTTGAGGGTAAGGATGGGTGGTGGGAATTAGTAGGATCAGAAAGTGGGGTTGAGGGTAAAGGATGGTGGTGGGAAGGTTAGGGTTAGGATAGTAGGGTTGAGGGTGAAGGATGGGCGGGTAGGAAGGTTAGGGATCGAGTAGGGGTTGAGGGTAAGGATGGGTGGTGGGAAGGTTAGGGGTTAGGATAGTAGGGGTTTGAGGTAAAGATGGGTGGTGGGAAGGTTAGGGTTAGGATAGTAGGGGTTGAGGGTAAGGATGGGTGGTGGGAAGGTTAGGAATCAGGGAGTAGGGGTGAGGGAAGGATAGGTGGTGGGAAGATTAGGGTTAGGATATTAGGGTTGAGGGAAAAAGGATGGGTGGTGGGAAGGTTAGGGTCAGATAGTAGGGTTGAGGGTGGATGGGTGGTGGGAAGGTTAGGGTTAGGATAGTGGGTCGATGGAGGTAAGGGTATGGGTGGTGGGAAGGTTAGGTTAGGATAGTAGGGGTTGAGGAGTGAAGGTGGGTGAAGAAAAGTTGGAAGGTTAGGGTTAGGAGGGAGCAGGGGTTGAGGTAAGGATAGGTGGTGGGAAGGTTAGGGTTAGGATATTACGGGTTGAGGGTAAAGATGGGTGGTGGGAAGAATAGTGACTTTAGTAGGGGTTGAGGGTAAGGATGGGTGGTGGGAAGGTTAGGGATCAGGGAAGTAGGGGTTGAGGTAAGGATGGGTGGTGGAAAAAGTTAGGGTTAGGATAGTAGGGGTTGAGGGTAAGGATGGGTGGTGGGGAAGGTTAGGGATCAGGGAGTAGGGGTTGAGGGTAAGGATGGGTGGTAGGAAGGTTAGGGTTGGATAGTAGGGGTTGAGGGTAAGGATGGGTGGTGGGAAGGTTAGGAATCAGGGAGCAGGGGTTGAGGGTAAGGATGGTGTGGTGGGAAGGTTAGGGTTAGGATAGTAGGGGTTGATAAGGATGGGTGGTGGGAAGGTTAGGGTCAGGAAGTAGGGGTTGAGGGTAAGGATGGTGGTGGGAAGGTTAGGTTAGGATAGTAGGGGTTGAGGGTAAGATGGGTAGTGGGAAGGTTAGGGTTAGGATAGTAAGGGTTGAAGGTAAGGATGGAGTGGTGGGAAGGTTAGGATCAGGGAGTAGGGGTTGAGGGTAAGGATAGGTGGTGGAAGGTTAGGGTTAGGATAGTAGGGGTTGAGGGAAAGGATGGGTGGTGGGAAAGTTAGGAGTTCGGTAGTAGGGCTGAGGGTAAGGATGGGTGGTGGGAAGGTTAGGGTTAGGATAGGGGGTTGAGGTAGGATGGGTGGTGGGAAGTTAGGATTAGGTAGTAGGGGTTGAGGGTAGATGGCTGGTGGGAAGGTTAGGGTTGGATAGTAGGGGTTGAGGGTGGATGGGTGGTGGAAGGTTAGGGATCAGGGAGTAGGGGTTGAGGGTAAGGATGGGTGGTGGGAAGGTTAGGTTAGGATATTAGGGTTGAGGGTAAAAGATGGGTGGTAGGAAGGTGAAGGATGGGAAGTAGGGGTTGAAGGTGAGGATGGGTGGTGGGAAGGTTAGGATTAGATAGTAGGGGTTGAGGGAAGATGGGTGGTGGGAAGATTAGGGTTAGGATAGTAGGGGTTGAGGGTAAGGATGGGTGGTTGGAAGGTTAGGGTTAGGATAGTAGGGGTTGAGGGTAAGGATGGGTGGTGGGAAGGTTAGGGTTAGGATAGTAGGGTTGAGGGTAAGGATGGGTGGTGGAAGGTTAGGGTTAGGATATTAGGGGTTGAGGGAAGGATGGGTGGTGGGAAGTTAGGGATCAGGGAGTAGGGGTTGAGGGTAAGGATAGGTGGTGGGAAGGTTAGGGTTAGGATAGTAGGGGTTGAGGGAAGGATGGGTGGTGGGAAGGTTAGGGATCAGGAGTAGGGGCTGAGGGTAAGGGATGGGTGGTGGGAAGGTTAGGGTTAGGATAGTAGGGGTTGAGGGTAAGGATGGGTGGTGGGAAGGTTAGGGATCAGGGAGCAGGGGTTGAGGGTAAGGATGGGTGGTGGGAAGGTTAGGGTTAGGATAGTAGGGGTTGAGGGGATAAGGATGGGTGGTGGGAAGGTTGGATCAGGGAGTAGGGGTTGAGGGTAAGGATGGGTGGTGGGAAGGTTAGGGTTAGGATAGTAGGGGTTGAGGGTAAAGATAGGTGGTGGGAAGGTTAGGGTTAGGATAGTAGGGTTGAGGGTAAGGATGGGTGGTGGGAAGGTTAGGGATCAGGGAGTAGGGGTTGAGGGTAAGGATAGGTGGTGGGAAGGTTAGGGTTAGGATAGTAGGGGTTGAGGGAAAGGATGGGTGGTGGGAAGGTTAGGGTTAGGATAGTAGGGCTTGAGGGTAGACGGGTGGTGGGAAGGTTAGGGTTAGGATATTAGGGGTTGAGGGTAAGGGTGGCTGGTGGGAAAGAGGTTAGGGTTAGGATAGTAGGGGTTGAGGGTAAAGATGGCTGGTGGGAAGGTTAGGGTTGGATAGTAGGGTTGAGGGGTAAGGATGGGTGGTGGGAAGGTTAGGGATCAGGGAGTAGGGGTTGAGGGTAAGGATAGGTGGTGGGAAGGTTAGGGTTAGGATATTAAGGGTTGAGGGTAAAGATGGGTGGTGGGAAGGTTAGGGTTAGGGGGGATATTAGGGGTTGAGGTAAGGGTGGCTGGTGGGAAGGTTAGGGTTAGGATAGTAGGGGTTGAGGGTAAGGATGGCTGGTGGGAAGGTTAGGGTTGGATAGTAGGGGTTGAGGGTAAGGTTGGGTGGTTGGAAGGTTAGGGATCAGGGAGTAGGGGTTGAGGGTAAGGATGGGTGGTGGAAAGGTTAGGGTTAGGATAGTAGGGGTTGAGGGTAAGGATGGGTGGTGGGAAGGTTAGGGTTAGGATATTAGGGGTTGAGGGTAAGGATGGCTGGTGGAAGGTTAGGGTTAGGATAGTAGGGGTTGAGGGTAAGGATAGGTGGTGGGAAGGTTAAGGTTAGGATAGAAGGGTTGAGGGTAAGGATGGGTGGTGGGAAGGTTAGGGATCAGGGAGTAGGGGTTGAGGGTAAGGATGGGTGGTGGGAAGGTTAGGGTTAGGATAGTAGGGGTTGAGGGTAAGGATGGGTGGTGGGAAGGTTAGGGTTAGGATAGTAGGGGTTGAGGGTGAGGATGGGTGGTGGGAAGGTTAGGGATCAGGGAGTAGGGGTTGAGGGTAAGGATGGGTGGTGGGAAGGTTAGGGTTAGGATAGTAGGGGTTGAGGGTAATGATGGGTGGTGGGAAGGTTAGGGTTAGGATAGTAGGGGTTGAGGGTAAGGATGGGTGGTGGGAAGGTTAGGGTTAGGATAGTAGGGCTTGAGGGTAAGGATGGGTGGTGGGAAGGTTAGGGTTAGGATATTAGGGGTTGAGGTAAGGGTATGGCTGGTGGGAAGGTTAGGGTTAGGATAGTAGGGGTTGAGGGTAAGGATGGCTGGTGGGAAGGTTAGGGTTGGATAGTAGGGGTTGAGGTAAGGATGGGTGGTGGGAAGGTTAGGGATCAGGGAGTAGGGGTTGAGGGTAAGGATAGGTGGTGGGGAAGGTTAGGGTTAGGATATTAAGGGTTGAGGGTAAGGATGGGTGGTGGCAAGGTTAGGATCAGGGAGTAGGGGTTGAGGGTAAGATGGGTGGTGGGAAGGTTATGGTTAGGATAGTAGGGGTTGAGGATAAGGATGGGTGGTGGGAAGGTTATGGTTAGGATAGTAGGGGTTGAGGGTAAGGATGGGTGGTTGGAAGGTTAGGGTTAGGATAGTAGGGGTTGAGGGTAAGGATGGGTGGTGGGAAGGTTAGGGTTAGGATAGTAGGGGTTGAGGGTAAGGATGGGTGGTGGGAAGGTTAGGGCTAGGATTTTAAGGGTTGAGGGAAAGGATGGGTGGTGGGAAGGTTAGGGATCAGGGAGTAGGGGTTGAGGGTAAGGATAGGTGGTGGGAAGGTTAGGGTTAGGATAGTAGGGGTTGAGGGAAAGGATGGGTGGTGGGAAGGTTAGGGATCAGGGAGTAGGGGTTGAGGGTAAGGATGGGTGGTGGGAAGGTTAGGGTTAGGATAGTAGGGGTTGAGGGTAAGGATGGGTGGTGGGAAGGTTAGGGATCAGGGAGCAGGGGTTGAGGGTAAGGATGGGTGGTGGGAAGGTTAGGGTTAGGATAGTAGGGGTTGAGGGTAAGGATGGGTGGTGGGAAGGTTAGGGATCAGGGAGTAGGGGTTGAGGGTAAGGATGGGTGGTGGAAGGTTAGGGTTAGGATAGTAGGGTTGAGGGTAAAGATGCGTGGTGGGAAGGTTAGGGTTAGGATAGTAGGGGTTGAGGGTAAGGATGGGTGGTGGGAGGGTTAGGGATCAGGGAGTAGGGGTTGAGGGTAAGGATAGGTGGTGGGAAGGTTAGGGTTAGGATAGTAGGGGTTGAGGGAAAGGATGGGTGGTGGGAAGGTTAGGGTTAGGATAGTAGGGCTTGAGGGTAAGGATGGGTGGTGGGAAGGTTAGGGTTAGGATATTAGGGGTTGAGGTAAGGGTGGCTGGTGGGAAGGTTAGGGTTAGGATAGTAGGGGTTGAGGGTAAGGATGGCTGGTGGGAAGGTTAGGGTTGGATAGTAGGGGGTTGAGGGTAAGGATGGGTGGTGGGAAGGTTAGGGTTAAGTGAGTAGGGGTTGAGGGTAAGGATAGGTGGTGGGAAGGTTAGGGTTAGGATATTAAGGGTTGAGGGTAAAGATGGGCGGTGGGAAGGTTAGGGATCAGGGAGTAGGGGTTGAGGGTAAGGATGGGTGGTGGGAAGGTTAGGGTTAAGATAGTAGGGGTTGAGGTAGGATGGGTGGTGGGAAGGTTAGGGTTAGGATAGTAGGGGTTGAGGGTAAGGATGGGTGGTTGGAAGGTTAGGGTTAGGATAGTAGGGGTTGAGGGTAAGGGATGGGTGGTGGAGAAGGTTAGGTTAGGATAGTAGGGGTTGAGGGTAAGGATGGGTGGTGGGAAGGTTAGGGCTAGGATTTTAAGGGTTGAGGGTAAGGATGGGTGGTGGGAAGGTTAGGGATCAGGGAGTAGGGGTTGAGGGTAGGATAGGTGGTGGGAAGGTTAGGGTTAGGATAGTAGGGTTGAGGGAAAGGATGGGTGGTGGGAAGGTTAGGGATCAGGGAGTAGGGGTTGAGGGTAAGGATGGGTGGTGGGAAGGTTAGGGTTAGGATAGTAGGGGTTGACGGTAAGGATGGGTGGTGGGAAGGTTAGGGATCAGGGAGCAGGGGTTGAGGGTAGATGGGTGGTGGGAAGGTTAGGGTTAGGATAGTAGGGGTTGAGGGTAAGGATGGGTGGTGGGAAGGTTAGGGATCAGGGAGTAGGGGTTGAGGGTAAGGATGGGTGGTGGGAAGGTTAGGGTTAGGATAGTAGGGGTTGAGGGTAAAGATGGGTGGTGGGAAGGTTAGGGTTAGGATAGTAGGGTTGAGGGTAAGGATGGGTGGTGGGAAGGTTAGGATCAGGAAGTAGGGGTTGAGGGTAAGGATAGGTGGTGGGAAGGTTAGGGTTAGGATAGTAGGGGTTGAGGGAAAGGATGGGTGGTGGGAAGGTTAGGGTTAGGATAGTAGGGCTTGAGGGTAAGGATGGGTGGTGGGAAGGTTAGGGTTAGGATATTAGGGGTTGAGGTAAGGGTGGCTGGTGGGAAGGTTAGGGTTAGGATAGTAGGGTTGAGGGTAAGGAATGGCTGGTGGGAAGGTTAGGGTTGGATAGTAGGGGTTGAGGGTAAGGATGGGTGGTGGGAAGGTTAGGGATCAGGGAGTCGGGGTTGAGGGTAAGGATAGGTGGTGGGAAGGTTAGGGTTAGGATATTAAGGGTTGAGGGTAAAGATGGGTGGGTGGGAATGTTAGGGTTAGGATATTAGGGGTTGAGGGTAAGGGTGGCTGGTGGGAAGGTTAGGGTTAGGATAGTAGGGGGTTGAGGGTAAGGATGGCTGGTGGGAAGGTTAGGGTTGGATAGTAGGGGTTGAGGGTAAGGATGGGTGGTTGGAAGGTTAGGGATCAGGGAGTAGGGGTTGAGGGTAGGATGGGTGGTGGGAAGGTTAGGGATCAGGGAGTAGGGGTTGAGGGAAGGATGGGTGGTGGAAAGGTTAGGGTTAGGATAGTAGGGGTTGAGGGTAAGGATGGGTGGTGGAAAGGTTAGGGTTAGGATATTAGGGGTTGAGGGTAAGGATGGCTGGTGGGAAGGTTAGGTTAGGATAGTAGGGGTTGAGGGTAAGGATAGGTGGTGGGAAGGTTAGGGTTAGGATAGAAGGGTTGAGGGTAAGGATGGGTGGTGGGAAGGTTAGGGATCAGGGAGTAGGGGTTGAGGTAAGGATGGGTGGTGGGAAGGTTAGGGTTAGGATAGTAGGGGTTGAGGGTAAGGATGGGTGGTGGGAAGGTTAGGGTTAGGATAGTAGGGGTTGAGGGTAAGGATGGGTGGTGGGAAGGTTAGGGATCAGGGAGTAGGGGTTGAGGGTAAGGATGGGTGGTGGGAAGGTTAGGGTTAGGATAGTAGGGGTTGAGGGTAATGATGGGTGGTGGGAAGGTTAGGGTTAGGATAGTAGGGGTTGAGGGTAAGGATGGGTGGTGGGAAGGTTAGGGTTAGGATAGTAGGGCTTGAGGGTAAGGATGGGTGGTGGGAAGGTTAGGGTTAGGATATTAGGGGTTGAGGGTAAGGGTGGCTGGTGGGAAGGTTAGGGTTAGGATAGTAGGGGTTGAGGGTAAGGATGGCTGGTGGGAAGGTTAGGGTTGGATAGTAGGGGTTGAGGGTAAGGATGGGTGGTGGGAAGGTTAGGGATCAGGGAGTAGGGGTTGAGGGTAGGATAGGTGGTGGGAAGGTTAGGGTTAGGATATTATGGGTTGAGGGTAAGGATGGGTGGTGGCAAGGTTAGGGATCAGGGAGTAGGGGTTGAGGGTAAGGATGGGTGGTGGGAAGGTTAGGGTTAGGATAGTAGGGGTTGAGGATAAGGATGGGTGGTGGGAAGGTTAGGGTTAGGATAGTAGGGGTTGAGGGGTAAGGATGGGTGGTTGGAAGGTTAGGGTTAGGATAGTAGGGGTTGAGGGTAAGGATGGGTGGTGGGAAGGTTAGGGTTAGGATAGTAGGGGTTGAGGGTAAGGATGGGTGGTGGGAAGGTTAGGGCTAGGATTTTAAGGGTTGAGGGAAAGGATGGGTGGTGGGAAGGTTAGGGATCAGGGAGTAGGGGTTGAGGGTAAGGATAGGTGGTGGGAAGGTTAGGGTTAGGATAGTAGGGGTTGAGGGAAAGGATGGGTGGTGGGAAGGTTAGGGATCAGGGAGTAGGGTTGAGGGTAAGATGGGTGGTGGGAAGGTTAGGGTTAGGATAGTAGGGGTTGAGGGTAAGGATGGGTGGTGGGAAGGTTAGGGATCAGGGAGCAGGGGTTGAGGGTAAGGATGGGTGGTGGGAAGGTTAGGGTTAGGATAGTAGGGGTTGAGGGTAAGGATGGGTGGTGGGAAGGTTAGGGATCAGGGAGTAGGGGTTGAGGGTAAGGATGGGTGGTGGGAAGGTTAGGGTTAGGATAGTAGGGGTTGAGGGTAAAGATGGGTGGTGGGAAGGTTAGGGTTAGGCTAGTAGGGGTTGAGGGTAAGAGATGGGTGGTGGGAAGGTTAGGATCAGGGAGTAGGGGTTGAGGGTAAGGATAGGTGGTGGGAAGGTTAGGGTTAGGATAGTAGGGGTTGAGGAAAGGATGGGTGGTGGGAAGGTTAGGGTTAGGATAGTAGGGGTTGAGGGTAAGGATGGGTGGTGGGAAGGTTAGGGTTAGGATATTAGGGGTTGAGGGTAAGGGTGGCTGGTGGGAAGGTTAGGGTTAGGATAGTAGGGGTTGAGGGTAAGGATGGCTGGTGGGAAGGTTAGGGTTGGATAGTAGGGGTTGAGGGTAAGGATGGGTGGTGGGAAGGTTAGGGATCAGGGAGTAGGGGTTGAGGGTAAGGATAGGTGGTGGGAAGGTTAGGGTTAGGATATTAAGGGTTGAGGGTAAAGATGGGCGGTGGGAAGGTTAGGGATCAGGGAGTAGGGGTTGAGGGTAAGGATGGGTGGTGGGAAGGTTAGGGTTAAGATAGTAGGGGTTGAGGGTAAGGATGGGTGGTGGGAAGGTTAGGGTTAGGATAGTAGGGGTTGAGGGTAAGGATGGGTGGTTGGAAGGTTAGGGTTAGGATAGCAGGGGTTGAGGGTAAGGATGGGTGGTGGGAAGGTTAGGGTTAGGATAGCAGGGGTTGAGGGTGGATGGGTGGTGGGAAGGTTAGGGTTAGGATAGTAGGGGTTGAGGGTAAGGATGGGTGGTTGGAAGGTTAGGGTTAGGATAGTAGGGGTTGAGGGTAAGGATGGGTGGTGGGAAGGTTAGGGTTAGGATAGTAGGGGTTGAGGGTAAGGATGGGTGGTGGGAAGGTTAGGGCTAGGATTTTAAGGGTTGAGGGAAAGGATGAGTGGTGGGAAGGTTAGGGATCAGGGAGTAGGGGTTGAGGGTAAGGATAGGTGGTGTGAAGGTTAGGGTTAGGATAGTAGGGGTTGAGGAAAGGATGGGTGGTGGGAAGGTTAGGGTTAGGATAGTAGGGGTTGAGGGTAAGGATGGGTGGTTGGAAGGTTAGGGTTAGGATAGTAGGGGGTTGAGGGTAAGGATGGGTGGTGGGAAGGTTAGGGTTAGGATAGTAGGGGTTGAGGGTAAGGATGGGTGGTGGGAAGGTTAGGGCTAGGATTTTAAGGGTTGAGGGAAAGGATGAGTGGTGGGAAGGTTAGGGATCAGGGAGTAGGGGTTGAGGGTAAGGATGGGTGGTGGGAAGGTTAGGGATCAGGGAGTAGGGGTTGAGGGTAAGGATAGGTGGTGGGAAGGTTAGGGTTAGGATAGTAGGGGTTGAGGGTAAGGATGGGTGGTGGGAAGGTTAGGGTTAGGATAGTAGGGGTTGAGGGTAAGGATGGGTGGTGGGAAGGTTAGGGTTAGGATAGTAGGGGTTGAGGGTAAGGATGGGTGGTGGGAAGGTTAGGGTTAGGATAGTAGGGGTTGAGGGTAAGGATGGGTGGTGGGAAGGTTAGGGTTAGGATAGTAGGGGTCTCTCTCTCTCTCTCCCCCCCCGCCCCATACTGGTCAGCTGTCTCCCTGACATCCACTATGAGGCATCAGGCCCTGGCTGTCATCACATTACATACTGACATCCACTATGAGGCATCAGGCCCTGGCTGTCATCACATTACATACTGACATCCACTATGAGGCATCAGGCCCTGGCTGTGGCCACATTACATACAGTAGTAGTGTTAAAAAGTCACTGATATCAATTGAATCTGACAGCTTAAAAATATGGACATGCTCTCATGTGATCTAGCTTGACCTCTAGAAGTACTGTACCTAAATCACACTGGAAATCCCTTAGAGGAGCAATGCCCTAATCAGGAGGTGTGGTTATATTGTCACTCCTTTGCTGTGTCATGTCCTCTAATACTGGGGTTTCAAACATCATGGACTCTAATATTGGGGTTTCAAACATCATGGCCTCTAATAATGGGGTTTCAAACATCATGGCCTCTAATGTTGGTGTTTCAAACATCATTTCCTCTAATATTGGGGTTTCAAACATCATGTTCTCTAATACTGGGGTTTCAAACATCATGGCCTCTAATATTGGTATTTCAAACATCATTGGCTCTAATATTGGGGTTTCAAACATCACGGCCTCTAATAATGGGGTTTCAAACATCATGGCCTCTAATACTGGGGTTTCAAACATTATGGGCTCTAATACTGGGGTTTCAAACATCATGATCTCTAATACTGGGGTTTCAAACATCATGATCTCTAATACTGGTGTTTCAAACATCTTGGCCTCTAATACTGGGGTACCAAACATGATGGCTCTAATACTGGGGTTTCAAACATATTGGCCTCTAATACTGGGGTTTCAAACATCTTGGCCTCTAATACTGGGGTTTCTAACATCATGGCCTCTAATACTGGGGTTTCCAACATCATGGGCTCTAATACTGGGGTTTCTAACATCTTAGCCTCTAATACTGGGGTACCAAACTTCATGTCCTCTAATACTGGGGTACCAAACATCATGATCTCTAATACTGGGGTTTCTAACATCATGGCCTCTAATACTGGGGTTTCTAACATCATGACCTCTAATACTGGGGTTTCTAACATCATGGGGTCTCTAATACTGGGGTTTCTAACATCTTGGCCTCTAATACTGGGGTACCAAACATCATGGCCTCTAATACTGGGGTTTCTAACATCATGACCTCTAATACTGGGGTTTCTAACATCATGGGTCTCTAATACTGGGGTTTCTAACATCTTGGCCTCTAATACTGGGGTACCAAACATCATGTCCTCTAATACTGGGGTTTCCAACATCATGGGCTCTAATACTGGGGTTTCTAACATCATTTTCCATTTACATTTTTACATTTAAGTCATTTAGCAGACGCTCTTATCCAGAGCGACTTACAAATTGGTGCATTCACCTTATGATATCCAGTGGAACAACCACTTTACAATAGTACATCTATATCTTTTGGGGGGAGGGTAGGGGGGTTAGAAGGATTACTTAATCATATCCCAGGTATTCCTTAAAGAGGTGGGGTTTCAGGTGTCTCCGGAAGGTGGTGATTGACTCCGCTGTCCTGGCGTCGTGAGGGGAGCTTGTTCCACCATAGGGGTGCCAGAGCAGCGAACAGTTTTGACTGGGCTGAGGGGGAACTGTGCTTCCTCAGAGGTAGGGGGGGCCAGCAGGCCAGAGGTGGATGAACGCAGTGCCCTTGTTTGGGTGTAGGGCCTGATCAGAGCCTGAAGGTACGGAGGTCTTGTAGCGGATGTGAGCTTCAACTGGAAGCCAGTGGAGAGAGCGGAGGAGCGGGGTGACGTGAGGTCTCTAATACTGGGGTTTCTAACATCATGGCCTCTAATACTGGGGTTTCTAACATCATGGCCTCTAATACTGGGGTTTCTAACATCATGACCTCTAATACTGGGGTTTCTTTACATCTTGGCCTCTAATACTGGGGTACCAAACATCATGTCCTCTAATACTGGGGTACCAAACATCATGTCCTCTAATACTGGGGTACCAAACATCATGTCCTCTAATACTGGGGTTTCTAACATCATTGTCTCTAAAACTGGGGTACCAAACATCATGTCCAATAATACTGGGCTTTCAAACATCATGGCCTCTTAAAAGGGTCTTTTAGCCGTCCACTCAGCTAAGGATGTCACACTCTTAGAAAAAAGACTTCCAAAAGGTTCTTCGGCTGTCCCCATAGGAGAACCCTTTTTGGTTCCTGTTAGAACCTTTTCTGTGTAAAGGGTCCTACATATAACTCAAAAGGTTTGACCTGGAACCAAAAGGTTCTAGATAGCACCTTTTTCCCCTAACAGAGTAGATACGAACTTCATGATGTGTGGTTGTTTCATCCCTCTCAGACACGTCAGGGTCTCTAGTGAGATGTGAACCAGTAAGGTGAGAAGATGTGAACCAGTAAGGTGAGAAGATGTGAACCAGTAAGGTGAGAAGAGGCCAGTGTGAGCAGGTTTATTTCACCCAGGAGTCACCACTCGATGCCACAGCTGTCAGTTACAATTCAAACCGATGCCGATGGTGACCGATGTTCGTTTAATAGAGGTGTTCCACGACTCGCCTGCCTGTTCTTCAAAGGCTTTGGCCCCTTTAGCCTGTTGAACATGCTGAACCTAAAGTCAAGCAGAATCTGGTCGAAAGTCAAAACCCCACCCAATCTGGCACTCCAGGAAGACTCGTAGCAAACACTCAATTTGAAGGAAAATGTATACTATTTGATCCCATGTCCAGCTGGCTCTGAGACGAGAGGCTGAGAGCCCCTGAGGGTGGAAAGGCGACCCTTTGACTGTCTGGTTGTTCTAGGAAGGCTTCTAGAGAGAGTTGCAGGTCAGGGGAGTGATAATGAAGTCAACACGTCACGCTCTCTCTTCCTTTTTCACTATCAAATGTAAATGTGGGAAACGTGTGGAGCGCTGTGTATAATCACTGGAGACAACATGCCTCCTGTGATCAGAATCAGATCATTTTTTTGTCTTAAAGGGGCAGTGTCCTATTTTGAGACGCTTAAATACAGTAGTAATAATAATGATGACAATGAATTGCATTTTTTGTAAAGTGGTTTCTTGCATCATGTAACATAATATAATTCCATTTGTCAGTCATCTATTTGGCCAATTGTTTTAGATAATGTCTTACAACGTAAACATCAGTCATGAAATGGTTAAGCCATGCATAAGGTTTTAAAAAGGCCTTCATTGAACACCACATATTGGCTATTGTAGACAATATCACAAAAGTCAATAGCTATATCCATGTGGAAATGTTATGGCATTTGCTCCACTCTGATAGCCCTACCTGCTCTGATAGCTACAATAGCCTATTGGCCACTGTCTGAAACTGTAACTTCAAGCAGGTACAGCCTCAGTGTTCACAGTTAACACACGCCAGAAGTTACACAGAATGCTGACAAAATGAACTTTTCCTCTCTCAAGTCCTTTTCTTAGTGCCAAAACATTTTTGTGGGAACGTTGCTTGATACATCCCTTTAATCTGTTGTTTAGTTGCATATCACTGTGTCCTGTCCTGCCAATGACAGACAACCACAGTCATGAACAATCAGTCTGTAGAGTGCCCTTATTGCTGTAGTAGTAATAAAGCTTCTCTTTGAAGCTGAGGAGAGTGACTCGGGGTGGAAGCGAAGCAGTAAAGAGCAGTATTGTGACTTCCTGTCTGTCGTAGGGGCATTGATTAACTCTGTGACCTCTCAGGGGCTTCCATACAGTAATGAAGCAATACTGACGCAATGCGACCGTGACTCCATCATGGCTCAAATGGCTCCAGTCACTTCAAAGGAAACCTTCGAGGCAGGACTACAAAAAGTAAACCAAGTCGTATTGCATGATGTCAACCAGTGATTTATATGTACACTAGATAACTGACAGGAGGAGCTGTTTGAAGCCACCGCACGTCCATCTTCGCAAAAGTATATTTAAAAAAAAAGTTTTAATGTTACTGAGCGCACTACAACAACATAATACTTAAATACATGTAAATTTGTCATTGAAACACTTAATTGAAATACTGTAGAATTCCATTCATTCTTATGGAGGACTGCTTCTTCTGGGGAGTGCCAATATGGTCGACCAGTGGTTTCAAAGCCTCTCATTGGCCAATACAAAGCATCAGCAATCCAGGGTTTATGTAAGTCATTGGTGACAACTGACTTGGATTTGCGACTTTAGGAACAACAACATTGTGATTTGTGGAGTTTTGGATTGCAAATCATTCTAAAATGACATTAAATCAGTATGAAAATATGGTGGAATGATATACACGGCCATTCAAAACATTGTTTACAACACGATCAAAATACTTGCCAATGGACACTGATAAATCAGAAGAATGTTGCTGTGTTGAGGGGGCTTGACTACAGTTATTACAGACCTGATCCTTTGACTTTCATCTTTACATTATTATTCAAGTTGTGTTGTGTCCCTGCCAACTCACTCCCTTCCCATCACAGTGATCTGTCTTTTGCTATTCTGCACTATGGTGAGCTGTTCTCTGAGCCGTCGCCTGGGAAACGCTAAAAACAAGCGATGAGGAGAGGGCAGAGGAGGAGGAGGAGGCGGAGGAAGAGTAGGGGTGTAGTCTATCGTCATCTTCATCTTCCCACACTAAAGAACACATGTTTCGTTTGGAGAAGATAACTCTTCGGGACGTAGCAGACACGCAAAAACAGTCGGAACCTCAACTCAACAACACAACGTCTTACATGAACTAACTGCCCTTTAGTCAATGGATCCATTCTCTCTGCAGCCTGCTGCATGCAGCTCTCCCACGTCTCTGATTAGTCAGCGATAATGGAGTCTCAGTGAAAAGAGTGATTATAGCTGAAAGGAAGCCCCTGACCAGAACGTGACTCTAGTGGAGGAGGAGAGGAGCTAGCCAGGGATATAACTGTGGAAAATGTGATGGTGAGAGACCAGCCCGCCACCTCAAAGCATAGTAAGGTGCTTTCCTTAAAGAGTTCAAAGGGCATTAGTACCCATTACTCACGATCCACTCCCACTGTCTCCGGTCTGGGGCGATACAGTACAGTAGTAATCCTACAAGACATTGGAAGGGACTGATTCAGTGCAACCTGTCTAAATAATCCCTAAGCCACATCATCTTCTTAGCAACAGGACCCGGGGAAGCTCAATATCAAGACATGTTATTACTCTCAATTGTGCTCTTTTCAGCAGGCTCATGCTTTAAACAAATGATATGCTTATCCAACTGTGGGATAAGGAGTTTGGCTCTCAATGTTCATTAGGACAAATGGTAATACATGAAAGGGACATTCATTATGTGTTAACTGTATGAGTACGGCTTTCTTTACCATTCGTTAACATTTAAGTCTGTAGTTTGTTTCTGTTTAATCTGTTTGGATTGTTGATAGTTGTAACACTGGACACCAGTGAAAAAGAGACCCTGGTCTGAATTGAGATTATTTTAAGCCTATAAATAAAGGCTAAATAAGTCTATGTATTGGTTATGTACAGTATGTGTAAGGACGAGAAGCAAGTACAATGAGTGAACATTTAATGAAACACAGACAGGAACAGAATACGGACAGTGTCTGGACAAGGAAAACATAACGACATTAATGTTGACATGGGGAACCAATAGAGAAACAGACAGATATAGACGGGGCAATCAACAAGGTGAGGGAGTCCAGGGGTGAGTCCAATGAGCGCTGATGTGCATAATGATGGTGACAGGTGTGCAGAATGAAGGGAGGTCTGGCGCACTCGAGCGCCAGAAAGGGAGAGCGGGAGGAGGCATGACAATATGTGATGACGTCGTTCTATAGTATAATGGAGTGTTATTGATTTAACTCTATATATTTACTGTATGTTAATGAGAGGGAGTAATGTTTACCTTAGGACTCCATGCCAAATATGATTTTTCTCTGACTGATTGTGTTTTGGTGAGGAGAGCCTTTTTTTCTATAATAAAAAAAAACACTGCATTACTTTAGAGGGGCCTGGAGATCACTGCATTACTTTAGAGGGTCCTGGAGATCACTGCATTACTTTAGAGGGTCCTGGAGATCACTGCATTACTTTAGAGGGGCCTGGAGATCACTGCATTACTTTAGAGGCTCCTGGAGATCACTGCATTACTTTAGAGGGACCTGGAGATCACTGCATTACTTTAGAGGGGCCTGGAGATCACTACATTACTTTAGAGGGTCCTGGAGATCACTGCATTACTTTAGAGGAGCCTGGAGATCACTGCATTACTTTAGAGGGGCCTGGAGATCACTACATTACTTTAGAGGGTCCTGGAGATCACTGCATTACTTTAGAGGGTCCTGGAGATCACTGCATTACTTTAGAGGGTCCTGGAGATCACTGCATTACTTTAGAGGGTCCTGGAGATCACTGCATTACTTTAGAGGGTCCTGGAGATCACTGCATTACTTTAGAGGGTCCTGGAGATCACTACATTACTTTAGAGGAGCCTGGAGATCACTACATTACTTTAGAGGGTCCTGGAGATCACTGCATTACTTTAGAGGGTCCTGGAGATCACTGCATTACTTTAGAGGAGCCTGGAGATCACTGCATTACTTTAGAGGGTCCTTGAGATCACTGCATTACTTTAGAGGGTCCTGGAGATCACTGCATTACTTTAGAGGGTCCTGGAGATCACTACATTACTTTAGAGGGGCCTTGAGAGAAGAGAACAAATCAAAGCCTCAATTCCATGATTCTAAAGTACTGTATATATCAGTACAACCTGTCAAGCCTTTTTTTGACCTTTAACCAATTTGGAACCAAATTAACCAATGGAACAGTACCAAAAGTGCACACCTCAACAGTCTACTGTTTGGAAGGACAGAGACATTTAATGTGATGTCATAATTGTTTTATCACCAGCGAGGAAGCCAGCGTGATGTTTAGATTGGTGCTTGGATGGCGAGACGGACTAGGCCTTAAAACAATACATGGTTTGTGTCCTAGCCTGTTGCCATTGCTTCTGCTCTGGGCATCCTCAGTTGGGAAACATATGGTTGCTGTTCATCAAAGTCAGGGAGAGCCAGCGTCCCAAATGACACTCTATTACCTATTTAGTGAACTACTTTTGACCATAGCCCATAGGGAATCCCATAGGGCTCTGATCAAAAGTAGTGCACTATATAGGGAATAGGGTGCCATTTGGGACGAATCCTAAGAGAACCAGTGAAGGCCTGAACTCATCACTCCCCAGCCCTCAGCACCTCTCTGGGCTGATGGAATAGCATAGAACCCTTCATGTTCTCTGTCTCTCTGTCTCTCTGTCTGTCTCTCTGTCTCTCTCTCTGTCTCTTTGTCTCTCTCTCTGTCTCTCTCTCTCTCTCTCTCTCTCTCTTCCTCTCTCTCTCTCTCTCTCTTCCTCCCAGGGTGGCTGTTCTGACTGCAGCTCTACAACTGAGCTGGAGCTGCCTGCCATTTCCCAGAAGCAATACACACACACACACACACACACACACACACACACACACACACACACACACACACACACACACACACACACACACACACACACACACACACACACACACACACACACACACACACATACAAGCGCATATGCGTACACACACCAAAGCTCACAGTGAAACACTGATGGGAAACGATTGTGTGTTTCTGTGTGTGTGTTTGTGTGTGTGGTGAAGGTAAAAGTAATTGTGTATCCTTGTTTAAATCAATATAGTGGCTGGGCAACATAGACAGGAGAAATAAGGGTCCTCATATTTGGCCCTCTGTCAAACAGGCCGTGACAATGTCCCTCCCTGGCAGAGAAAGTAATTTGAGCTTGACAGGCATATGTTTTATACAGAACAAATAAACACACACAGCTGTATGGGGTATTTCAATGGCATGTCATTCCATCCCACTGTTCTTGTTCAACTCAGGGATTATAATAATAACAAATGTGAGCGACCAATATTATTTTCATCTTATATATTATGTTTGGAATTTCAGCCAAGTGACTTTTAATTTGGAATTTCTGTCCCATTCAATAATGATAAGGTACAAAGCTCTTGGGACGCTAGATGAAAACCACTTTTTCTCTGTTAAAACATGAGCTAATGAATCACATCAAATTGTATTTGTCACATGCGCCGAATACAACAGGTGTAGACCTTACAGTGAAATGCTTACTTACAAGCCCTTAACCAACAATGCAGTTTTAAGAAAAATATGTGTTAAGTAAAAAATAGATAATTAAAAAATAAGAAATAAAAGTAACAAATCATTAAAGAGCGAGGCTATACACAGGGGGTACCGGTACGGAGTCAATGTGCGGGGGCTCCGGTTAGTCGAGGTAATTGAGGTAATATGTACAAGTAGGTAGAGTTAAGGTCACTATGCATAGATAATAAACAGAGAATAGCAGCAGCGAAAAAGGGAGAGGGGGGGGGGCAATGCAAATACTCTGGCTAGCCATTTGATTAGCTTTTAGAATGACTGATATTGTCATTTTTACACCTATTTGAATTCCATCACAAGGTAGAGGAATGTGCCTTGTCCAATGACTGTGCATCTACAGTAGACCAGAGTCATATATTTAGATGTTATTACATGACTCTGCAGTAGACTATTCCATGACAAGGGCTCTAGTACTGGATTTAGAATTATATGGCGCTCCCTGCTGGCCAATGTTTGTACTGCGCTCCTACTGATGGATGGCAGACAAATACCAGATGGATAATTACGGTCTTTACGGGAACAGAAAAGATAGCAGGAAAATATTACAAGTTATATTGCAAGAATAATAGTTATTCTTTCGAGCTAATATAACAACGAATAAATGCGGTGTGTTTTTTTAGTTTTGCTAAAGGAGGATGCGTTTTACCTGTAGGCTATACTCTGACATTGTCATGGAAAACCCTCACACAAAGTAGCAAAAAAACTATTTGCAGATTTCGAAAGCATATTGCACGTATTCAAAATCGAATGCAATCTCTCTTCATGTATTCCCCCAAGAACATTCCGGTTAATTAGCCTCAGGCACGTCTCCATCCCCATGTCCACGTCTCAGAAGTTTGAATTGGGTACTTACTTGTGGGCATCAACTTTTTTTCTCTCTCTTCTCCTCAATAAGTTGCTCCTCCTCATCCCCAAACCTTCCCCCCTTATTAAAACAAGTCCAAAAACTCTCCCTGGTTAAGAGTCTTTTGAAATGTAAGGAGCTACGTGCAGGAAGCATAAACCCGGGGCGTCTGGAAGGAATTAGACGCTGAAGAAGTAGTAAAACTAGCGTGGTTGGGCAGTTCATGACTTTAACCTGTATTACCTACAGCTCTTCTCACCAACATTGACTACTGTTGAATGACAGTTTTTTTCTTTTTCTTTATTTTCTTTATTTCTTTTATTCATTGTATAAATTACACTTATGCCAAAGTTGACTAACAAGATGATTTGTATACACTTAAAATGTATACATTATATTATTAATGTATGCAAAGAGAGAAGTTAAAAGAAGAAAAAAATACAATACTTGAATGAATCTTTTCAACCGTTCAAAGCAAGGAGACTTGGTAAATTGCACAAACTTTTTTTCTTTATGAAGAACATTTTAAGAAGCTTCATGAGTGTTTCTGCAAAGGTGACTCAAGAAGGGACGTTGCTGAGAAGTTTTCTCCAAGTTGAACGCTGCAAACCGAGCCTATGCTGACTGCATCCATTTAAAGAAACGGCACAGCCACACACAGCTGCTTCAAGGTATGCCCATCACATCAAATGTATTCACTTTGTCAACTTTGTTATCAACTAACTAACTGTTTTATTTCGTTATGAGAACATACATTTTTATTTTGTTTGACATTTTCATTTAGAATAATTTGAATTCAATGAATGGAGCTTTGGGTGAAACTTATCAACTAAAGTTAATTGACATGTCATGGTTTTCCGGTAGTTGACAAGTCATGGTTTAATCCACATCAGTGAATCGTTTCTGAAGTGATGCTTTATCTGTCAGGGTGTGGGAAGTATGTAGTGTTTGTTATATTAAAGTACTATGGTAGGATATAGACCGTAGGGCTACTATGCCATACAGAACAGTCCTGTAGACATGTTGATGTGTGGTTTGGTTAAGGCTTTTTTTTATAGACTTAAGTATTGCATTAATCTCAGCCAATATGCGGTGGATAAATTAAATAGTGTAACTATAAAGTCGAAACAAGGTAGTTCTTTATTATTCCCTGCTGCCTACGGGAGAGAAAAAATCTGCACCATAACGTTTTAGAGTAAACTGGATTCACACGGTACTCCGTCGAGGCTGGGCATAATCACTGTCCAAATCATTTATTGTAAGGTTAGAATAAAATGTATGTTGACGTCACGGCCTCATACGTCATTCGAATAGCAGGGTGCTTGAGCCAATGACAAGGCAGGTATTGGGTTTCCTTCAGAGCACACTCAGTAGAATAGAAATATCGTTTTTCCATGGATACAGTATTTTATTTATTTTGTATTTATTGTCACAAACACAGGTTAGATGCGGTGAAATATTGTGTTTTACACGGTCAGCCACAGTAGTACTGGAGCAAATTAGGGTGAAGTTCCCTCCTTATTGAAGGACACAACGATTTTCGAACTTCCTTCCTTTCCCGCTCAGGGTTTTTTATACCTTCAGGGTGGATGCCCGCGCTGTTCGAAACACAGAAATAGCAGCCCGCCATTCATTCCATAGCAGTTTATTTAGTTAGTGGTTTTGAGTTGACTTGATTCCATAGCAGTTTATTTAGTTAGTGGTTTTGAGTTGACTTTATTCCATAGCAGTTTATTTAGCTAGTGGTTTTGAGTTGACTTGATTCCATAGCAGTTTATTTAGCTAGTGGTTTTGAGTTGACTTGATTCCATAGCAGTTTATTTAGTTAGTGGTTTTGAGTTGACTTGATTCCATAGCAGTTTATTTAGTTAGTGGTTTTGAGTTGACTTGATTCCATAGCAGTTTATTTAGTTAGTGGTTTTGAGTTGACTTGATTCCATAGCAGTTTATTTAGTTAGTGGTTTTGAGTTGACTTGATTCCATAGCAGTTTATTTAGTTAGTGGTTTTGAGTTGACTTTATTCCATAGCAGTTTATTTAGCTAGTGGTTTTGAGTTGACTTGATTCCATAGCAGTTTATTTAGTTAGTGGTTTTGAGTTGACTTGATTCCATAGCAGTTTATTTAGCTAGTGGTTTTGAGTTGACTTGATTCCATAGCAGTTTATTTAGTTAGTGGTTTTGAGTTGACTTTATTCCATAGCAGTTTATTTAGTTAGTGGTTTTGAGTTGACTTGATTCCATAGCAGTTTATTTAGTTAGTGGTTTTGAGTTGACTTGATTCCATAGCAGTTTATTTAGTTAGTGGTTTTGAGTTGACTTTATTCCATAGCAGTTTATTTAGTTAGTGGTTTTAAGTTGACTTGATTCCATAGCAGTTTATTTAGTTAGTGGTTTTGAGTTGACTTGATTCCATAGCAGTTTATTTAGTTAGTGGTTTTGAGTTGACTTGATTCCATAGCAGTTTATTTAGTTAGTGGTTTTGAGTTGACTTGATTCCATAGCAGTTTATTTAGTTAGTGGTTTTGAGTTGACTTGATTCCATAGCAGTTTATTTAGCTAGTGGTTTTGAGTTGACTTGATTCCATAGCAGTTTATTTAGTTAGTGGTTTTGAGTTGACTTGATTCCATAGCAGTTTATTTAGTTAGTGGTTTTGAGTTGACTTGATTCCATAGCAGTTTATTTAGTTAGTGGTTTTGAGTTGACTTGATTCCATAGCAGTTTATTTAGTTAGTGGTTTTGAGTTGACTTTATTCCATATTCTTTGTTATCATTTATGATAAGCCTATACTTTGTGGAGATATTCATATCTCATCTGTTGTGTAGGGGTTATAATTTTTTTCAAAGATGTACACCTACAGTATACAGTAGACTATTTTCATTTCTGAAAGTAAAATATCCCACTGGGCACAGATGTCAATTCAACGTCTATGCCACGTTGGTTCAACGTCATTTACTTCCACATTGGTTCAACTTAATTTCATTACAATGACGTGGAAACAATGTTGTTTCAACCAGTGTGTGCCCAGTGGGATATGACTGTAAATGGTAAAATTATAAAATACATGCTTTGAACTGTGTGAAAACAAAACCACATGACTGCAAGAGTACATGCTGCCATTCATTTTAACCGCATGAAGACTGCTGTTGAGACATGGTAGTCCTCAACTCAACATATATGGAGATGCTTAAAGCTGGAATCCTCAGTTGAAACAATAACAAAGCAGTCACCCGCCTCTGTTTTTTTATTCATTCATTAATAAGTCCCAAAATGAATGTAGCAACTAAGAAATCTAGGTTTAACACAGCCACGACATAAACCTGTGGGCCGACTTCCCTTTCAATATATGTCACTATATTGTCAACATTGTTATGACAGATGGCAGGCATTATAGGTCAGATACCCAGCTTTTATCTACTCCCTCAGCCACAGTTATGACATTGTTATTAAATGGTTGAACATGACTACATAGAATGTCACAATGGCAATACTGTCTTAAAACTGAAACATCCAGTCATCTAGTTAAGACCACTGTCATCTACCGCAGGGTTTCACAAACCAGTCCCCCCCCCCCATGGGTGCACGTTTTGGTTTTTGCCTTAGCACTACACAACCGATTTAAATAAACAACACTTTGAATCAGGTGTGTAGTGCTAGGGGAAAAAAAACTAAGCGTGCAC
>NW_025550497.1:0-2573 GCF_905237065.1 Salmo salar
TGCACCGAGACTGACGCTCTTGTGGGTCCGAATATAATGATGATTAGTTGAGTCAAAGGTCTCCGAGTAGAGTGTCTCTTTGTGGACCGGGCTTCGCCTTCTCTGATAACGGCGGCGTCTTCGGTTACCGGGTTGTAACTCTCTGCTTGTCCCTCACGATGTCAGTGTCCTTTCTCTTAGTGGTCTGTTTCCCTTGCCCTTGTTCGGAAAGAGAGGTCTTCCACTGAGGAAGGCTAATCAGCCATATAGGTGGTTCCACGTGGGAAAGAAAGCGAAGGGGTGTAAACACACGATACCTGAGAGGGAATAACTGGGTGGTCCTGCTTGAATCCACCCTCTTAGACACAGCTACTCATCCATAGCATAGATTGTTAAAAGGTTTCCTTGTCTCTCCTGTGTTCGACTAAGACCGGCTGCAGCTCGTGGTCCCTAGTCATGATGTTAATTCTTAGCAACTCACATGTTTTACAACCTCGGGTCAGAAATTAGTGTTTTCCGCCTTTAGGGCAAGTTGCTCTGGGCATAACTAGATTCTGAAGGTATGGATTTTTACTCAGATCCAATTTAGACGTAACTAATTTCACATTTCATCTTTACAAAAACATTCTTGATCTGGACATTTTTTCCACACAACGTACAGTATGCAAACTTAGCTTCCAGGTACATATTGTGAAAACTCTTCAAGAAGTAACAATGTTTTCAAGTTATAACGTCGTCTTAACTTTTTTTTAATAACATAACAAAAACGACATTCATTTTCATATTCCATCTATCGTTATTACTACCATTTTGCCTGATGAAACATATTGTTCCAAAGTCCATTTATTGCATGTTATTGTTCTGAGGTAGGTTGTCCACAGGCCCATCATATACATCTCCATTCCTCCATACTGAGAGGACAAAAGGATTTTGTCTGCTGCCTTAAGATTTACAATGGGCGGGAGGTGTCATAACCTCCCCAACTCCACCCCCACCTCCATACCTCTCGATCTCTCCCCCCTCTGGTGGGTGGGTAACAGAAATCTGTAGGAGTGTGGTCCATGGTAACCCTGACCTGAACAGGCCAGTCGCGCACTGATGCGTCTGGATTCAGTGTCCCGCTCGCCCGAACAGCGGCAGCTCTAGCCTTTAGCTCCAGTACTGATGTTGCCTGTAATCTATGGCTTCTGGTTGGGATATGTACGTATCTCACTGTGGGGACTGACCGTGCATCGACAAACTTATTATTAATGGAGGCCGATGACCCGATGTGGCAAACTCCCAATGTTGGATGAATACCGGAAACATATTTCAGTCTGTGTGCCTAGCAGAAACAATCCTGCTTAGCTTAGCATCGCCCGGCTTCTAATCGGACCACTTCTGTGATGATGAGACGCTTCACTGGTACTTCCTGTTTGAGTTTTTGCATGTAAGCAGGAATCAAAGAGGAAGCGTTATTGCCAGATTTGCCAAAAGGGAAAATATCCAAGACAAGGATTCCTCTCCAAAGAGCATTTCAAGACTATCTGCAACACAAAATAAAATCCAACAAATATACCACAAGCAATGGGAACTGACCTCAACAGGCTGAGAGATATGAGACATCCTCATCTTTAACTTTAAAAATCAATAAACTATAGAGAAGATCTAAGCTCCTATCGAGAGCCACAGGCATCTCAAGTGAATCGCCCTTGCATTGTATGGTATTAGCTTTGACAACTTTGCTGTGATTTCAGAAGTTTGACTTTAATCATTTAAAGTCAGGGGGTGCTGCAGGCATACCAAACTATCTCATCTGGGCATTCTCCCTGCCAAGAAACCTTCGGGAACTTTTATGTCCAAAATGTATGATCTCTGGGTGATTTGTTTTATTACATTATATATAAGAAGATAATAGTCACATTAGAATACTGCATCTCAGAACATAATTTACCAGAATCCTAAGTAGCAAATTCTAGCGAGTTCCAAGCAATCTAAGAAGTCATTTGAATAGCTACACAAGAAAGTAGACCTACCTAGGATTCTTGTAACTCTGAGATACAGTATTCAAACTCATATAGAGAAGGTAATGGCTGACAAGAAGCACCAAATGTAAACTGCTAGGACATTTTTAAGCAATAAGGCACGATGGGGTTGGTATACGCATGTCCATATACTACAAAGCTAAGGGCTATTCAGAGCACGACGCATCTTGGACACAGCCCACAGGCCCAACTTTATAACACAAACCCCCTGAGGTGCCTTATTACTATTGCTAAACGGGTTATCAACGTAATTAGAGCAGTAAAAATACAAAATAATGTTTTGTCATACCCGTGGTATACGGTCTGATATACAGTTGAAGTCAGATGTTTGCATACACACTTGGGTTGGAGTCATTAAAACTCGATTTTTTACCAACCACACTCCACAAATTTATTGTTAACAAACTATAGTTTTGGCCATTTGTCCCGGTTAGGACATCTACTTTGTGCATGAACACAGGTAATTTTGCCAAATGATTGTTTACAGACAGATTATTTCACTTATAATTCACTGTATCCACAATTCCAGTGGGTCAAGAAGATTTACATACACTAAGTTAACTGTTTTAA